>NC_140177.1:73450975-73601414 GCF_963971535.1 Notolepis coatsorum | reverse complement strand
CTATCATTACACATGGGCAAAACAGAGTCTATTCTCTTCGGTTCAAATAACAAACTCAGCAAGACCGACGGCTTCTCGGTTACAGTGGGTGACAATATTATCACAAGGAAAGATGAAATTACCTACCTGGGTTCCATCCTAGAGGCTAATCTTTCCTGTGACAAAATGGCATCCAATGTAATAAAAAAAGTCAACCAACGAACGCGATTCTTGTACCGGATCTCCTCTCTGGTAAACAAGAATACCCTGAAGACTCTAGCAGGAGCACTCATTCAAGGGTACTACGACTATGCTTGCACCTCATGGTACCAAAGCACCTCAAAGGCACTAAAAAACAAATTACAAACATCTCAAAACAAGCTAGTCAGACTACTACTTGACCTGACTCCTAGAACCCACCTCACCCCTGCCCACTTTGACAACCTAGGATGGCTTAGAGTAGACGACAGAGTACAGCAACTTGCAATGGGCCTGGTCTACAAGATACACTACGCGACCAAGGTACCCATGTACATGTCAAAATACTTCCCAAAGGTCAGTGAATACCACGATCACAACACCAGAGGGAGCTCCACAAATCATGTAAAACCCAGATTCGGCTCAAACAAGGGACTAAACACGTTTCGCAATTATGCCACATCAATGTGGAACGCCCTGCCTAAAGCTGTAAAGGAATGTGAATCACTACCCACTTTCAAAAACACTCTCAAAAAACACCTACGTGAGACTGCAATTCGAAACTGGCCCCTACAAATGTCCTAACCTAGTTGTACAGTAAATGACCAAGTAAGGCTTTGTCAATATTCCAATGTACAGTGTAAAATGTGTGTGTGTCCCCTACCCAACCCCCCCCCCCCCCCCCACCTCCAATGTACAGCCCTCACCCAACCCACCCAACCCCACCCCACCCAACCAACCTCCTCCAATGTACAGTTTCTACGCCAAATGTATATACACTCCTTTTCTGGACACTTTTGTATCACAAACAGTACTGTATTTGCAAATTTGATATGTCATAAATGTATAGATGTAGCAGTACTGTCTATCTGTATGTCATGTATGTCATATATGGTATGATGAATTGAAAATGGGGGACCCTGATGTAAACAAGACGAAAGTCTTTCTCTGGTCTGCATCCCCTTAACAATTGTATGTATTGAGCTGTACTGTACTGTACCCATTCTGCAATCTGTTAATAAACTTTTCAATCAATCAATCAATCAATGATCAATTTCATCCTGCAGCTGTCACAGCTTGTCATTAAGCGCCCCGTGGCTTTAAATACCCTGATCTCCCTAATATTGATGTTGGATCGTTCTGAAACATTCCCTGCATTTGCCTGTTCCTTCCCGTCGCTGCTTTCCCTGTTATTTTGCCTCCCAGGACTCTCGAGAAATATTCCGTTTGGAGAACCTGCTTCCCCGTTACGAAGCGGTCGCCTTGTTTGATCTGCCCGCTTTACGCGCTGCGCTCTGGTGAGTTTTTGTAAACAGTCTTTTGGATCTATCGTTTTTTGTGTGTTTGTAAAGCACTGAAGAGATCCTGTTTTTGTTCAGACTGTTCTCACCTTTTTGTCTGTTGGATTTTCACTTTTGGATTACCTAATTGTTTTCACTCTGGACACTGCTCACTGTGTGTTTCACACCGAAGATCTGTCACTTGGATTAATTGTTTGGATAATTCACCTCACCAGTCACCTGTCAGTTTTCAATTGTGCGCTGAGCTAACTCGGACTCTCTCTCTCCCTCTCCGCCTCCATCCGGAGTATATGCTGGGAGGATCTGCAGAGCGGCTCAGACGTCACGGACAAATTCCACAACGTAACCTTCTGGGAGAAGCTGCAGAGCAGCAAACATTCCTCACATGCCTGTTTCCCAGTTTGTTCTGTTCACCACCAAATTCATTCTTGTTACTCAGTAAATAAACACGCCCTTGATTTTGGCTAACTCTGAAACAACTCTCTCTGTGCCGTTTGCGTTTGGGGTCGGTGTCAAACCATAACACAACCAGTCCCATGGAACAGCTTCATACCGTCTTCTGTCTGGCCTGCAGTGCTGAACCTTCTGAGTGACTTCTCCTGCCCCCACGGGGCATACGGCCCTGAGCTATTGTCTTGTATCTCATCCTGTATCCATACGCTTGCAGTAGTTCTATCTATTACTCTATTTCACAATTTTCTTATATACTATGATTCTACTGTCACCATGTATGCATATGCTCACTACATATATTTATTGCTCCATCTCCGCCCACTACAAACATGGGAACTCTCTAACCTCCTCCTATTGCTAGGTTTTAGTGAGTTTTTCCTGACCTTCGCGTGGGGTATGTCTGTTGCATTTATTTATTTATTTATTTATTTATTTATTTATTTATTTATTTATTTATTTATTTATTTATTTATTTATTTATTTATTTATTTATTTATTTATTTATTTATTTATTTATTTATTTATTTATTTATTTATTTATTTATTTATTTATTTATTGTATTCTTGTTTTGTTCTTGACTCATTGTGATGTTTCTTCTTGACTTGTTTAAAGGATAACTCCACTTTTTTTTTAAATTAGCTTATTTAACATCTTCCCTGGAGTTAGACAAGAAGATGCATACCTTTTTTGTCTCTGTGCGTGCATTTTAGCTTTGGGAATAGACGCTCCGTTAGCACAGTTACGTCTATTCTGCATTGTAGGCTACATATTCATACTTGCCTCGTATGAATGTGTATGCATGTGAATGAATGTTGGTGGTGGTCGGAGGGGCCGTAGGCGTTGATTATTCGCCACGCTTCTGTGAGTCTGCCTCAGGGCAGCTCTGGCTGCAATTGTAGCTTACCACCACCGGTATGACTGTGTATGAACGAATAATGGACTCTGTGAAGCGCTCTGGGTCAGTGAAGAGCGCTATATAAATCCAAGTCATTATTATTATTATTATTATAGCTTAGCTTCATCACTGGAAGTGGGGGAGGACAGTAGCCTTACAGTGCCTTACAGTGTATTGCAAGGTCTGACATTGACCAAACTTGATATGCATGACCTTGGTGGGCTCTAGGTCAACTCCTGAAAAGGGGGTCAATGTCAGACCTTGCAATCAAAAGTTAGGGGGCTAATAACCCTTGCCATAATTTCAGTGCGCCCCTAACTTTTGATTGCAAGGTCTGACATTGACCCCCTTTTCAGGAGTTGACCTAGAGCCCACCAAGGTCATGCATATCAAGTTTGGTCAATGTCAGACCTTGCAATACACTGTAAGGCACTGTAAGGCTACTGTCCTCCCCCACTTCCAGTGATGAAGCTAAGCTATGCTAACGGAGCGTCTATTCCCAAAGCTAAAATGCACGCACAGAGACAAAAAAGGTATGTATCTTCTTGTCTAACTCCAGGGAAGATGTTAAATAAGCTAATTTAAAAAAAAAGTGGAGTTATCCTTTAACACTTTGAGTGCCAACAACGAGAATTCTCATTATTTCATACCAACCGTTCAGTGCCAACGATGAGAAATCTCGTTATTAATCATATTTTCTTTTATTAGGGATTTCCATTCATTTTTCATCAATCTAGCCTCACGTTACCACTGGGACTCTCTCTGAGCTCGAACAGGGAAAATACCGCCCCCTATCGTCTCCCGGATGGTAATGCACCCTTTGGATTGGACTGAATGAAAACGCATGGGGAAAAGAAAATCCGGAATCCACATTTGACTTGTCAGGCATGTAATCCGAGCCGATTGCAGTCTTTGTGGTCCCTCAGAACAGCGTGGAATATGTGTTTCAAGCACCCAGCGTTGGATCAATAAACGCGATCGATATTTGAATTCCGAGGCGAGCACTGTGAATTTCTGTCCCAGCTGAAGGAGGGGCCACTAAGCGAGGAGAAACTGAAAGTGAAGCTAACTATCAGCCCCAAGCCATTGCAGTTCAGACGTGACTCCGCAACACCAGTTCCATTAGTGAGGAAATGGGGGGGGGGGGGGGTATATTGACGACGCTCGACAACAGGTTCAAAGATAACTTGAACACATTTATTGGCAATTCGTTTCTTTATATCGCTTCCTCCAGGTTCCAACTGTGTTGACAAAATGCCATCATGGTGTGGTCAACTACGGCACATCAGAATGCTGAATGAATGAATGAATGAATGAATGAATGAATGAATGAATGAATGAATGAATGAATGAATGAATGAATGAATGAAAACTTTATTTAACAGATTGCAGAATGGGTGTGTGTGTGTGTGTGTGTGTGTGTGTTTTTAGCTAAAGTGGATAGAAAACACAGTACTGTGCAAAAGTCTTAGGCACCCAAAAAAATTTATATAAATTATCTTACAGTAGATTATTTTATTTTTAATAATAATATAAACTGCATATAAGGAATACAACCACATCCTCTGTCATACTGTCACCAGACCCCAATGGGAAGCATCCAGATCTTTAATTAAGGTGTGCAAAAGCACAGATGCACTTCCCAAAGGGCTCAGCTGATTGATTGATTGATTGATTGATTGATTGATTGATTGATTGATTGATTGATTGATTGATTGATTGATTGATTGATTGAAAACTGTATTAACAGATTGTAGAATGGGTACTGTACAGTACAGCTCAATACATACAATTGTTAAGGGGATGCAGACCAGAGAAAGACTTTCGTCTTGTTTACATCAGGGTCCCCCATTTTCAATTCATCATAACATATATGACATACATGACATACAGATAGACAGTACTGCTACATCTATACATTTATGACATACCAGATTTGCAAATACAGTACTGTTTGTGATACGAAAAGAGTCCAGAAAAGAGAGTACATACATTTGACGTAGAAACTGTACATTGGAGGAGGTTGGGTAGGTGGGGGGGGATGGGGGGGACTGTACATTGGAGGTGGTTGGGTGGGTGGGGGAGGTTGGGTAGGAGGGGTGGGTGGGGGACACTGTACAACTGTACAAGCAAAACTGTACATTGGAATATTGACAAGACCATACTTGGTAATTTACTGTACATTGGAGGGGGTTGTGTTAGGACATTTACAGGGGCCAGTTTCGAATTGCAGTCTCCCGTGGGTGTTTTTTTAGAGTGTTTTTGAAAGTGGGTAGTGATTCACATTCCTTTACAGCTTTGGGTAGGGAGTTCCACATTGATGTTGCATAATTGCGAAACGTGTTTAGTCCCTTGTTTGATCCGAATCTGTTATGGTTTGTAACCGACCCCAATCGCACAACACAAGACAGGTATGAGAGTAAGCCAAGAACAGGGCATTTATTGAATACAACAGAAAAGCGGCACTGTCCCTTTAAGGGAGAACACAAAATACTGGAAAACAAGAACTAGGGAAAAATAGGCACTGTGCCTTTAAGGGGGAACACAAAACACTGGAAAACAAGAACTAGGGAAAAAAGGGCAATGTGCCTTTAAGAGGCGAGCTGGCTAAGGGGAAGGCTAAGGGAAAGGCTAAAGGACAGGGCCAGGGCAAGGGACAGGGCAGGAACAGGGGCACTGGAGAGGGGAACAGAAACAGAGGCCCACGGGGGAGGGCTGGAGACAGGGACAGAGAAAACAGGGTTAAGGCCTTGGACAGGGCGAGGGACAGGGGCACTGGAGAGGGGAACCGGGAACAGAGGCCCGCGGGGGCGGGCTGGAGACAGGGACAGAGAAAACAGGGTTAAGGCCTTGGACAGGGCGAGGGACAGGGGCACTGGAGAGGGGAACCGGGAAGGGTCTAGCAGAGGGAAAGGGTAGCTGCCAGGGCACTGATAGCTACAGGGCCTATGCTAGCTGTACTGCTACATTAACATAGAGGCTGCGCTAGCTGCCGGAGCTAGGCTAGCAGACAGGGCTGGAACAGGGGCACTGGAGAGGGGAACAGGGAAGGGGCTAGCAGAGGGAAAGGGTAGCTGCCAGGGCACTGCTAGCTACAGGGCCTATGCTAGCTGTACTGCTACATTAACATAGAGGCTGCGCTAGCTGCCGGAGCTAGGCTGGCAGACAGGGCTGGACAAGCATGAGAGAACAAGCTAGCTGGAAGGACAGTCCTAGCTGTGGGGAAAACTGACCTTGCTAGCTGAAGGGGCAGTCCTAGCAGTGGGAGAAAACTGACCTTGCTAGCTGAAGGGGCAGTCCTAGCAGTGGGAGAAAACTGACCTTGCTAGCTGAAAGGGCAGTCCTAGCAGTGAGAGAAAACTGACCTTGCTAGCTGAAGGGGCAGTCCTAGCAGTGGGGAAACTGACCTTGCTAGCTGAAGGGGCAGTCCTAGCAGTGGGAGAAAACTGACCTTGCTAGCTGAAGGGGCAGTCCTAGCAGTGGGGAAAACTGACCTTGCTAGCTGAAGGGGCAGTCCTAGCAGTGGTAGAAAACTGACCTTGCTAGCTGAAGGGGCAGTCCTAGCAGTGGGGAAAACTAAACAAAAAGTGGAGGCCATGCAGAGGGACCGGGTTAGCTGCCTGGGCATGGCTAGCTACAGGGCCTATGCTAGCTGCAAGGGCTGCATTAACATAGAGGCTGTGCTAGCAGCCGGGGCTAAGCTAGCAGACCGGGGCCATGCTGGTAGTAGAGGCCTAGCAAGCTGCAGGGGAGCTAACGAGGCTAACAAGGAAGCTACAGGGGAGTCAACAGGCTAACAGGGGAGCTAACAGGGAAGCTAACAGGGGAGTCAACAGGGGAACTAACAAGGCTAACAGGGGAGCTAACAGGGGAGACTAAACAGGCTAACAGGGGAGCTAACAGGGAAGCTAACAGGGGAGTCAACAGGGGAACTAACAAGGCTAACAGGGGAGCTAACAGGGGAGACTAAACAGGCTAACAGGGGAGCTAACAGGGAAGCTAACAGGGGAGCTAACAAAGAAGCCAACAGGGGAGACTAGGGCCAGAGCTGCTTACAGGGATGGAGTAGGAGGGCGCAGGCTAGACGTCTGGAGTGGGGCGCGTCGGCTTGGAGAACGCGCCGGTTCGGAGAGCGCATCTGGCGCGGGGTCTGGAGTGGTGCGCGTCTGCTTGGAGAACGCGCCGGTTCGGAGAGCGCATCTGGCGCGGGGTCTGGAGTGGTGCGCGTCTGCTTGGAGAACGCGGAGAGCGCATCTGGCGCGGGGTCTGGAGTGGTGCGCGTCTGCTTGGAGAACGCGCCTGTTCGGATAGCGCATCTGGCGCGGGGTCTGGAGTGGTGCGCGTCTGCTTGGAGAACGCGCCGGTTCGGAGAGCGCATCTGGCGCGGGGTCTGGAGTGGTGCGCGTCTGCTTGGAGAACGCGCCGGTTCGGAGAGCGCATCTGGCGCGGGGTCTGGAGTGGTGCGCGTCTGCTTGGAGAACGCGCCGGTTCGGAGAGCGCATCTGGCGCGGGGTCTGGAGTGGTGCGCGTCTGCTTGGAGAACGCGCCGGTTCGGAGAGCGCATCTGGCGCGGGGTCTGGAGTGGTGCGCGTCTGCTTGGAGAATGCGCCGGTTCGGAGAGCGCATCTGGCGCGGGGTCTGGAGTGGTGCGCGTCTGCTTGGAGAACGCGCCGGTTCGGAGAGCGCATCTGGCGCGGGGTCTGGAGTGGTGCGCGTCTGCTTGGAGAACGCGCCGGTTCGGAGAGCGCATCTGGCGCGGGGTCTGGAGTGGTGCGCGTCTGCTTGGAGAACGCGCCGGTTCGGAGAGCGCATCTGGCGCGGGGTCTGGAGTGGTGCGCGTCTGCTTGGAGAACGCGCCGGTTCGGAGAGCGCATCTGGCGCGGGGTCTGGAGTGGTGCGCGTCTGCTTGGAGAACGCTCCGGTTCGGAGAGCGCATCTGGCGCGGGGTCTGGAGTGGTGCGCGTCTGCTTGGAGAACGCGCCGGTTCGGAGAGCGCATCTGGCGCGGGGTCTGGAGTGGTGCGCGCCTGCTTGGAGAACGCGCCGGTTCGGAGAGCGCATCTGGCGCGGGGTCTGGAGTGGTGCGCGTCTGCTTGGAGAACGCGCCGGTTCGGAGAGCGCATCTGGCGCGGGGTCTGGAGTGGTGCGCGTCTGCTTGGAGAACGCGCCGGTTCGGAGAACGCATCTGGCGCGGGGTCTGGAGTGGAACACTGGAATACCTCCCGTAGAGAATTAGAGAGCGCAGTACTGTGTCCCACTCCAGGCAAACGGTGACAGGTGGCGAAGGCTTGCACCTCGTCTCACGCCGGAGATGAAACAGCATACAGACAGATAGGGAATCTCCCGTAGGAGCTTACAGATAGAGAATCTCCCGTAGGAGTTTGCAGAACGACCCGACGAGGACTGGGGGGGAGATCGAGCTATTTAAAGCCCACTGGGGCGCTAATTAGAACACACATCAGGTGCGAGATCGTAATTGATACTTGACTAGAAGTGTGTGTTCGGCACGGACCAATCAAACACATAATGACAGGTAGTCCAAGGGTGTGGGCTGCAGAGGTGAGGAGACAGGGAATCAAAGGTCCAGGGAACAGGAATTAAAGGTCCAGGGAAGAGGCGAACCTCACAGAATCTGGGTTTAACATGATTTGTGGAGCTCCCTCTGGTGTTGTGATCGTGGTATTCACTGACCTTTGGGAAGTATTTTGACATGTACATGGGTACCTTGGTCGTGTAGTGTATCTTGTAGACCAGGCCCACCCTACATGAATTTCCCCAAGACAACAAACAGACACGGGAGAATGTTCAAGAAACAATAAGAAGGAAGTACTGCTGGCTAGGTGGTGTAGTGGTCTAAGGCACTCGCCACCAGTGTGGAGACGCTAGGATTCGCGTGTTCGAATCCAGCTCTCCACATTGTTTTTCAGTTTGGCTGGTCGTCCGCAGTAATACACATTGGCCGTATTACGGGGAGGGAAAACTGAAGGGTGGGGATCGAACGTTGTGAACAAGCGACTCCTACAAGTCGGTTGGTGCGCCTGCGCAGTAGAATCAGGAAGTGTCGGGGGCAGCGTGAGCCTCCCACGCGTTACTCCTCGACACTGAGAGGTCGAGCTGCGCAGGTGAAAAGATGCGACTGCTGTTACCTCAAGTACCGGAGGGGACTTGTGCTATGTATGACTTAGTCCACATTGCAGCCGGCTTGTGGGAGGCAAGAAACAGCGTTCGTGACAGGGGAGGGTTGAATTGGATGATACGAAATTGGGATGGGAGAAAATATAGAAAATGGGAGAAAAAGTGGATCAAAAAAAAAAAAAAGAAGGAAGTACTGCTGCAAAAAAGAAAATTGGCGCTGCGATGGCAAGCTCCACACTCTCTGCCCTTTAATCACTGGAAACAGTTATTAGCTGATGTTGTAACAATGGAGCTTTCTACAGCTAGATCAAATGGGGCAAGATATCAAACAATAGATAGCTGGAACCATATTCTCTATCAAGTTAGGACCTTCAATATATAGCTAGCAGGACATAACTAATATCTGTATAATTCCTTTTAGTTTTTTAATTTTTCTTGGTCTTTGTTGAAATTTTTGTTCAATTAATTTTCTTCTCAGGCCTATGACGGGGTGGGTTGGGTGGGGGGTTACTATTATTATTATTATTATTATTATTATTATTATTATTATTATTATTATTATTATTATTATTATTATTATTATTATTATTATTATTATTATTATTATTATTATTATTATTTTATTTATTTTTTGTCAACGGTGGTTGGTGCAGGGGTTAGGGGGTAGGAGTTTTTTATTTTAAATGAGGCAAAGGGCAAGCCAATGCATGTAATTGGCAAATAATTTAAATGTATGTTTTTATGTGCATTATATGTGCATTGTATGTGCATTATATATCCTGCCTTTTCTTCCAAAAAATGAAATAAAAATATATAAAAAAAAAAAAAAAAACAATAAGAAATACTTTACATATAAGATATATAGCATACAAGTTCATGAATATAAATAAATAACTACTAACTAAACTAATCTAAAAGACCAGTGCCTGTAGGCCAACCCCAAGCTGCTGTTCCCACCCACACTATATGATCTGCCCCTAAAGCACTGCGGATTTAGGATTGTAGGAGATCCGGGGCTTAGCCCAGATAGGTGCCCGCGTTTTACTTCGACACCACAACCTTTAACTTATACCACCACCTTAAAGCGGACAAAAGGCACTAGAGAACACTTAAATTCATACCCTTTAATTAATGAAGCAAACTATAATAATTTATAATAATAATAATAATAATAATAATAATAATAATAATAATAATAATAATAATAATAATAATAATAATAATAATAATAATAATAATAATAATAATAATAATAATAATACACTGTGTTTGTATAGCACCTTTCATACAAGAATTGCAGCTCAAAGTGCTTCACAGCAGTACAAAAAGACAGGCATAAAATGAGCACAACATTGGCAGATCAAGAGCAATGCATAAAGTGCAGACATAAAGCATGAAATAGATAGCAGTAAAATAGACAAAGTCAAGGTAAGACATAGAACATTAAATCACATCGTTTTTCATATTAGGATCTAAGATCTAGGGTTAACTCGCCGAACATTGAGCGCCAGGACCTCCGAAAACCAGAGTATAGTCGGGTTTTCATCGTTGTTTCTTTTATTCGATATTTCCATTCATAAAGACATGCCGGCAGCCTGTGTTATCACTGGGGATGGGTCTGAGATCTCAAAAGTCCAATACCGCCGCCTAACAACTTGCGGCCGCTATTGCACTCCATTTGAAACGATGTGGCTTGGTGTCTGTCTTTTTGGAAATGACACCAGACCACCCTGAAACTACACTCATATTCACGACGGTATGAAACGGAAATGTATGGATGGAAAAATAGCTATAATATATAATATAGCTTTAGGCCTGCAAACACAGCCACGTATCCCCATGCATGTTAAAAGGCGCTGGCCTTTCAACAGTAACAGTAAACAGCGCCATCTGGCGCTGAAAGTGTTAATATGCGTCTTTGTTTACGGTTTGATTATCACTGATACAAAGTAAAATAGTGCAGTGCAATAAAATAGTTAGTAAAATAGAATAAAATAATGCAATAGTGCATTGCAATAAAATAGTTATCATCGTATTTTTTCGGGAGGCCGGTAAGGAGTGCATTACAGTAGTCGAGTCGGCTTGAGATAAAGGCATGGATCTGGTTTTCAGCGTCGTTTTGATTTATAAATGGCCGTAATTTAGCTATGTTTCTAAGGTGGAAGAATTATGTTTTTGTCAACTTGTTGATTGTGATTTAAAGCTTAGGTCTGAGTCTACCATAACACCAAGACTTAACTCACTCAAATACAGTTAGCAGCTGGATAGACGACAGATGGAAATTAGCTTCTGCTAAATCTGGTGCAAACATATTTTCATGTAACAATGATTAATTGTCAAAAAAACATTTTTTATTTTTTTTTAAATAGATTCAGGGCTTTTCAGTAAACATTCGGGGCTTGAGCCCAAGTAGCCACCCCCTAGCCCCCCCCCCCTGGTGGGGAATGGTGCCTATATTGCACCCAGGTCTGGAAACGGTGACGAACTAATCCAGAATCACACTGCACACTACACTACAAACATAGCCTGAGAATATAAATACCACACATCTGGTCTCAGGGAGTCACAGCACATAATTAATTCATATTAATCTGTTCCACCCGTGGAATATTTTCTTAAAATCCGCCTAAAATATATACCTAGGTAAATGGAATATTACTCCACTTCTACAAGGTCCATTTGCATATTCTTGGTATCTAGGGACATCTATGGACCTCAGGTGTCTTTCTCACAGTGTCAGAAATATTGTGTCTATTACTAGGCTTGCTTAAATTGTGATGAAACAAAGGAGAATATGAATTATTATATTTCTTTGCATCTTTGACAGTGAATAACACCATGCTAATAATGACCAAACATTAAAAACTGCCACTGATCTCGTTCAGTACTTTCTTGAGATCATGTGTACAGAAAATCTAAGAAAATTAATAAAGGGAAGATGATTAAACAGAAGGTTATGTAGATACAGTACTGGATTCTCCCATCCGGACCAATGCAATTTGAAATATTATTATAGAATAGGAGGCTTATAAATTACCTTATTCTAGCCAATTCGCACATTTATATATATATATACATATATTATCTTTCAAATGCCTGAGTTCAATTGGGATTTAGTATCACCAGGCGTGCATAAGAACAGATAATGAAATCTACTGTAATCTACTGTACTTTTTTATTTTCCCCACAGTGCAACCATTTTGAAACTAATTTCAGATCTAATTGTTCCTACATGTTAACAATAGGGAAGAGAAACTTGAAAGCCTTACAATATTTGTGAAAAACTTTACCTTTTGTGTTATATTACCCCGAATAATAAGAGTTATTAAAGAAATGCATACAGAACTATGAACCTTGAACCCCATAGATCCCTTCAGGAAGTGTAGTTTGGAAAAATTCCAACGCCGATCGACAGCTAGCGATGTCTATTACAAAATGGCTGCAAAAAGACTACAATTCCCATGGTTAAAAATTTCCAAAATGGTCGCCCTCTCGGAATAGACTTGACCAAAAATCGAAAAGTTAAATCTATCTAATGGCACTTTTAACCTATTGCTAAACTAACGTATTGATGATAATATACATTCTACATGCTGTCGTGACATGTTTATGATGTTAATCCTTGAATACGTTTGAAATAAAAATCGCAACTTTTATACAACAGTCTAAAAAATATTGATTTATGACCAGATGTAATTTCGTGACCGGTACATGTTAGGGTAGTGGGTATGGGGCACTATGAGGTTTAGGTCTAGGGCCAGGTTTAGGTCCTCCCACATCCTAGGATACAAGGATAAGGATACAACGCAGCCCGAAGGCGCGTGGGCGGGGAGGGTCTCTCCCCCCCCCCCCTCTCTCCCACGGCCTCGGGCTGAAAAGCGTTCCGACTAGGACCGGAGAATAGGGTACTTCCCAGTGCAGAGCAGACCAGGGTAATGCAGTAGTGTCCTCCTGGCTGCAAGGAAATAGCACAGTTAATTACACACGTCGAGCTCCCACGTTCATTTGTCAGTAATATGCGCCTTTGCTGCTCTCCAACGAGCGGGCCCGTGTAAACAGTAGCAGCGTTTCAGCACGCGGTGCTCTCAATTCTCTTCAGTTGTAATGACAGTTTGTATAATCCAAAGTTTCTTATAGCACAGTTCACATAATCCATTCACTGATTGTGCTGCTTTACTCCCGCAGCTGGGGTGAAGGGATGGACAGGATGCCACTCAGTTGTCAAAAGCTTTTAATTCTTTCTCCAACAGGTTACAAAACAAACCTTGAAACAAAACACACATTCAATCAATAACCACCACAACACTACTATCATTCTTAAAACAAATCGCTTACACACATCCACTCACCAGTTCCCACTTGTCTCCCTTCTCTGCTGTCAAATTCCCCGCAACTTCCTGTTTACTACTTTCACTGACACCACGTGACGTATCTCGACCAATTACAGCCAACTCCCCGCTACGTCCCTGGATCACATGAATTATAAATACATCTCCATTCACAACTTTATCCAAGCATACAGTCAGTGCCTCCTCCATACATCCGAAATGAAAACATAATTATAATCATAGCTCAACTACCACTAATCAACATTCACATAACGCACAGCATAAAAAACAACACATTACTTATTTACAACACACAGAACTAAAGTGCATCTAAACTCCACCACCACAATAGAAAGCTGCACACTGATAGCTCGGGAAACAGTACATTCATCCGGCGCAGATATTCCGATACTTTGTGTTTAGTTACTCACGGCAGGTACCGTGGCTACAATGTATCTCGCTGGTTTTGGCTCCACTCGTTCCACAGAGAGGGTGAACACAGCAGGCTGGAGCAGGAAGGGGTTCCACTGGGAAAAAGCACAAGAGAAAAGTGGCGTGTCCTCGTATCCCCACAGTTCCGCGTTCCCGGGTGTCGTCTTTGCGACTCTGTCTTCAATTCAATTCAATTCAATTCAATTAAAAAAACTTCATTAGTCCTGCAAGGTGCAATTTAAGGCATGATATCACAAACAGCTGCATTTCTATACATTCAAGACAAAACAGGACAAAAGAGGGACAAGAGACATACATGACACTTCAAAGCATAAAAGACATGACACTGCCAGAATGGGATCCCTACATTGTTGATCTGTCAGTCCAATAGATAAATAAATAAATAGATTTGGTCGGTAAAAAAAGTGCACTTTCGTCAAATATAAAAATCAAGGGGTCAAACGGTGCACGTTTGTACACTGACCTTTCCTTGTACTGTGGCCATTCACCAGTCGAATGGCCTCTGGTACAAACCCAAATGTCCTTCTGTTTGTTTTGCAGGAAGGCTGTCTAAAGCGCTTTCCTGAGGGCAGCAGGTCAAAACACACATGAAGGACATGTGTGGGGTCATCAATTATTTTGGGTGCTTTCTTGAGCACTTGGGCATTGTAAAACTGCATTATACAAACTTCCATACTGCCAAAACGAATTCTCCTTTTTTTTTTTTTTTTTTAATCTTTTTCCCCCTCCTTTTTCCTCAGATTTTTCTCCCTCATCCCAATGTTAGTCGTTATGCCAATTCCAAATCCCATTCCAGGTCGCTGCGCACTTACCCCCCACAGTCGGTCTGGGAGAGTGCAGGCTACCACGTGCTTCCTCCGACACACGTCCAGCCAATCAACCGCTTCTTTTCACCTGGCAGTGTGGATTCTCACTGAGAGGGCGTAGCGTGTGGAAGGATCACACTATCCCACTTAGATCCTATCCGCGCTTAGCAGGCGCACCGACCGAACTGTAGGAGTCGCTGTTTACAACGACCCGGACCCACCCCGCCAGCTTCCCCCACCCTCTAATACTGCCAATTGTATTAGTGTGAACGGCCAGCCAAGCTGGTGACAACCCCGGAGCTGTGAGCTGGATTCGAACAGGCGAATCCAGCCGCTCCGGGGTTGGTGACGAACGCAATCTCCGTTACGCCACCTGACCGCCCCTCGGAAAATTCTCCTTTCAACAGCGGCCGGGCTTCCTGGCACCGCCCCTCCACGCCAGCCAGCCAATCAATCTCCTGCTCCCTCCAGCGGCACACCCCGGCTGCGTAAGAAAGAGGGACTTCATGTGTAGACTTCAAGACTGAAATAGAATATCCCCCCCTGGCGGCCCCGTACTCGCCTGCTGTCACTGGCCCCAGCACATATCACCATCCCCACAGGGCGGCTCCCCACGCTCTCACCGGGACTCCATGGACCTCATCTAAGCAGGGAAGAAGGGACAGCATGGTGCAGTACTGCAATAGGAGATTCCAAAACATATAACAGTCGGATATGCACTTGCCTGTTAAAACGACCAGGTAATCATCTAGGTCCTCATCAGGACCATCGCTGGGCATGTCCTCCTCTCAGGGTCCCGCAGGTACATCAGCACACACACATACAGACACACACACACACACCCCCACCCACCCAACCAAGATGGCGCCGTGACAAGAGCTCTCCTGTGTTTGTTTTGTTTGTTGATCATTCTAAATGTATATGTGTCCGGGACATCTACTACTGTTCGATACAACAGAGAATTACTTCGCAACGATGTTCGGGAGGTTTCCCACGTTAATCCTGAGCTCAGATGCAAGGACTTCGCTGCATGTCCCTCGGCAGGTGACGGGAGCCGTCAAATATGCAGACACCGGGCCAGGCGAGGCGGGGTGCTTGTAAAACTCTGCGAGCGCCCTTTCAAGCCTCCACTGCCCTCCATCTACCTGGCGAACATGCAGTCCTTGTCAAACAAAACCGATGAACTGATGAGTCGGGTTCACTTCCAGCAGGAGGCAAGGGACTGCTCTGTGTACTGTCTCACGGAGACATGGCTAGACAGCAACACGCCAGACTCAGCCTTTCAGCCGCCGGTATTCGCTGTGTTTCGCTCAGACCCACTGAAGGAGTGCACCGGCAAAACCAAAGGAGGGGTGTGTCTTCTTGTAAATGAAAAGTAGTGTACCGATACTACGGTCATGAACAAGACCTGCAATACTAATCTTGAATGCCTAGTGTCGCCATTAAATGTCGCCCCTTTTATCTCCCTAGATAATTCCCAGCTATCTTTCTTATTGCTGTCTATATACATCCTCGGGCTGATGCCGCGACTGCTCTCAATGAACTGGCTGACATTATACATAAATATGAGATCTCCCACCCATGTTTATTGCAGCTGGTGATTTTAATCATTGTTCTTTTAAATTGGTTCTGCCAAATTACCATCAGCATGTAAAGCACCCTACAAGAGGAAACAAAATCTTGGATCATTGCTATAGCAACATAAAAGCTGCTTACAGGTCTCTCCCAAGGCCAGCTTTTGGTAAATCCGATCATCAATCGATTCTTCTTCTACCGTCATATACTCAGAAAAATAGACAAATCAAACCGACGGTACGCTCCACTCAATGTTGGACTAAATATGCTGAAACACTTTTACAAGGGTGTCTCGACGCCACAGACTGGTCTGTCTTTAAATGTGAGGACCTTGACCAATACTGTGACGCTGCCATTGGATATATCAACTTTTGTATTGACTTGTGCATTCCCGCAAGGTGGTTAACACTTTGAGTGCCACGCCGGGTTTTCCTTTTTACACCGTTGATGCCACGGTCCACTTCAATGTTAACGTTAATATCGCCTAATCTATGTTTTAAATTATGGCTATATGTCTAATCTGCCCGTCGCTTATCAAAGACTATTTTCCAGTCAGTGCTGTCAAGGCAGATTGGTTTTTTATCGCTTCATTTCTGTTTCAGAGCATTTTGAAAAGCACCCGTTTTGAAATAAAAAACAGTTCATTCTAGACCATTCTGTGATAATCGCCTTTTACTGGAATATTCCAGAACGTCGATATTAACTGGTATATTCCAATTCCTGATCACCATTCGAAAAAATCGATAAGTGTATTGATCCAACGTGTGTACAGCACAGTACATGATTCCGCGGGGCTGAGAGGCTCCAGAATGAACTGTGGTAACCCCGGCTGGATCAGTGGACTGGAAAATGTGGAGTACCGGATTTTTTTCCCCATCCATTTTCATTGAGTCCATTCCAAAATCCCTTATGTCATCTGGGAGACGATAGGGGGCGTTTTTTTCCACATATGATCGCCGGCGGTGCTCGGGTATACTCGGGTAGGCTCGCGTGATGCAATATGATTTCAGATCGCTAAAACATTCCGAGAAATCTTGTGAGTGGCTTTCAACATAACTATTGGAACCCCGAGATATCTCGTGGGGTGGCAGTTAAAGTGTTAAGCAATACTCAAACCAAAAACCATGGCTTAACTCTGATGTTCGACTCAAAGTTACTGAACGAGCCACTGCTTTTAAATCTGGGGATGCAACCAGTTATAAACTGGCTAGATACTCGCTGGAGCTGTCAATAATATCCACCAAGCGCTCCTATGGAGAACATATTGAAGGACATTTTACTGGCAGTGACCCCCGTCGGATGTGGCAGGGACTGAACACTATCACTTCCTACAAGCCCAGGGGCCTCGCCTCTGCTGGAGGTGATCACTCGCTCCCCGGTAGACTGAATAACTTTTACTCCAGATTTGATGAAAGTAACACAGAGCGTCCTGTTTTTATTCCTTCCAACTCCAGTGACTTGTCTGGGTTGACTGTCACAGAACATGAGGTGCGCAAGGTCCTGTCCAGTACTAAGGCTAGGAAAGCCACTGGCCCGGACGGCATTCCTCCCAGGGCCGTCAGACTCTGCTCTGAGCAGCTTGCCCCTGTGCTCACAGACCTTTTCAACATGTCACTGGAGCACCGCCTTGTTCCAAGGAGCTTCAAGGAATCTACTATCATTCCGGTTCCCAAGAAATCACCTGTGACTTGTCTTAATGATTACAGACCTATTGCTCTAACCTCAGTTTTAATGAAATGTTTAGAGCGGCTAGTGCTGAATTATATAAAAGGTCAGATTCCTACCTGTCTTGATCCCTGGCAGATCAGTAGATGATGCTATTTCCTTAGCTCTTAATCCTGTGTATGAACACTTAGATAAGAAAAACTCCTATGTTAGAATGCTTTTTATCGATTATAGCTCTGCTTTAAATATGCTTATTCCATCTAATCTGATCCACAAACTTCAGTGTCTGGGTCTATGTGATGCTGTCTGTGAATGGATTCTTAGCTTTTTAATTTTGAGACCTCAAAGAGTCAGGATTGGAAACAATATGTCTGATGAAATTGTTTTAAGTACTGGTTAGCCACAAGGCTGCATTCTCAGCCCTTTACTGTTCTCTCTCTGCACTCATGACTGTACTGCTTCCTATGATAACAATCTGATAGTAAAGTACGCTGATGATACCATGGTCATTGGGCATATAAAGTCAAATGACGAGTCATTTTACAGATCAGAGGTGCAGAACCTAGTTAGGTGGAGTGAGACCAATAACCTCACCCTGAATCCTTCCAAAACGAAGGAGCTAGTCATCGATTTTAGACGTAGCAAGGTATCCCATCTCCCCATTAACATAAATGGCTCAAAGGTGGAGATGGTGAGCAGTTTTACATTTCTTGGGGTCACTATTTCAAATGAGCTGAGCTGGCACTCCAATACCAGAACCATTGTTAAAAAGTCCCAGCAACGTCTTTTCTATCTTAGGAAACTGAAAGAGTTCACAAATAACAGTGTATTCTACACAACTTCTATCGCTGTGTGATTGAGAGTGTTCTTACTTCCTCCTGTACTATATGGTTTGGTAACATTACAGACCAGGAGAAGAAATCTCTGAACAGAATTGTGCGTCTTGCACGCAAGACAATCAGGGTTAGCCTGCCAGCTCTAGAAGAGATCTATGGTGCCAGGCTGCTTTCCTGTGCCACTGGCATTATCAACGACCCCTCTGGTCACCCAGCCGCAGGTCTCTTTGTCCCCTTCCCCTCGGGCAGACGCTACCGCTCTATCACATGCTCTACCTCTCGGTTTACTAAGAGTTTCTTCCCCAGTGCTGTGCGCAGCCTGAATAACTCCAAAGGCTAGATTTGTATATTATCCTATTTTGTTTTGGTGTGTTATTAGTCAGGTTGTGGAAGTGCTGTTTTTGTGTGTCTGTGCATCATGCACTTTGATTATATTTTTTACTTTTACTGTAAATTGTGCCTCTATGCATTATGCACTTTACTATGATATGCACTTTTAGGGGATGTTGATATCAACTTTAGCATTTGTCCTTTTATACTGTCTGTGTTTTTACATATTTTCTTTCTGTACTGTTTCTACTCTGCTCCTGTTTTGGATTAGTTGTAGACACACAGTGTTTGCTCTGTACCTGTATTCCAATGTGGATTCGTCCATACATGGCAAATAAAATCTCTCTCTGACTCTGACCCGTGACAATACGTACAAATTGTATCATTATTTTGCATCATGTTGAATGGCATCGTATCGCCCTGAATCGCATTATGTTGAATCAAATCATATCGAACTGTTAACTGTATCTCAACAGGGGTGAATCGTATTTCATCGCATCGCCCGGTGCTTCAAATGTATCGTTAATGTATCGTATCGTTGGCAACGTATCGAGATGCGCATCGCATCGGCCTCAGTGATGGAGATGCACATCCCTAGTGGGGACATGCCTAAATGATGCAGATCGCTCTGGGCAAGTCTGTAGAGCGGGGATCAAAGTAAAAAGATCCCTTTGTGTATGATTATTATTGTTTCACAGTAGTGTGTATATACATTGTGTGTGTGTTTTTAGCTAAAGTGGATAGAAAAGACAGTTTATGCAAAAGTCTTCTTAGGCACCCAAGAGTTTTTATATAAATTGGCTTACAGTAGATTCCTTTATTTTTAATAATAATATAAGCTGCATATAAGGAATACAACCAAATCCTCTGTCATGCCATAAAATTGTATCATTATTTTGCATTGTGTTGAATCGCATCGTATCGCCCCGAATCGCATTATGTTGAATCAAATCGTATCGAATCGTATCGTATCTCAACAGGGGGTGAATCGTATCGCATCGCCCGGTGCTTCAAATGTATCGTTAATGTATCGTATCGTTGGCACCGTATCGAGATGCGCATCGCATCGGCCTCGTGATGGAGATGCACATCCCTAATGGACAGTGTAGTGAAGTGGCTGTGGACGTTAAGCGGCAGAGGTGTGGACTCGAGTCACATGACTTGGACTCGAGTCAGACTCGAGTCACGAATTTGATGACTTTGGACTTGACTTGACCAAATCAAAAAAGACTTTGACTTCGACTTTGACTTTAATACCAATGACTTGTGACTTCACTTGGACTTGAGCCTTTTGACTTGAGAAGACTTGTTACCTTGGCTTCCCCCATGCCCAAAGATAAGTTATATTAAATACTGAATGGTTCGTTAGTTACTGCGTTATTTTTATGTAGATTGGTAGCGAGCTGCAGCGCAGTTCTCCTCTCCGGTCTGAGACCAATAGGGTCCAGCTGCAGCGCCAGAGAATCCTCTCACTGGGCAATCCTGTGGCAGCCACGAACCTTCTTTCTATAGAAGCAGCTCGGATGTTCAATCAATCAATTAATCCAATAACACACGCTCGTCGCTCACTTAAAACAGCGCTATATAGAAAGTAGTAGGTTCGTGGCTGCCACAGGCTTGCCCCTTGAGGGGATTCTCCGGCGCTGCTGCTGGACCCTACTCGCGGAGACACGCTGTGCTGTGGGGTGTTTACTATTTGACCGTCATGGCAGCCCCCACTAGTCGCGTTTTTACAGATGGATATTGTCACAAGTCAATTTCTCTTTTGTCGAGCCAAAGAAAAGATCGTTTTAGTTCAATGTAATTTGTGTCTTGCTCAAAGATCATATCTTCTGCCCACTTTGTTTGAAACAATCCGACAGCATCCAATCAATTTGCCCCAGAGAAGAAGTAAGTTACGATGAATTGAAAATGGGGGACCCTGATGTAAACAAGACGAAAGTCTTTCTCTGGTCTGCATCCCCTTAACAATTGTATGTATTGAGCTGTACTGTACTGTACCCATTCTGCAATCTGTTAATAAAGTTGTTATTCATTCATTCATTCAACGTTAAGAACAACGGATCCAGTGGGAAATTATACCAAATATTGCTTCGTTTGCTTATAAAAACTATGTGGTGGTCAACAAAAAACGAATTGCAGAAAATCACAGACAACTTCCAACTACATTTCCAACTACATTCCAACTACATTTGAAGCTGCATAAATAACGGTATGTAACTTGGTTTATAAACAATCAGCAATGTCTCACTTGATGAAGGCCTAACATTAATGCTGCTCCTTAAAAAAATTGATTGATTGAAAATTGTAAGATTGCAGAATGGGTACAATACAGTACAGCTCAATACACACAATTGTTAAGGGGATGCAGGCCAGAGAAAAACTTTCATCTTGTTTACATCAGGGTCCCCCATTTTCAATTCATCATGACACTTATGACATACAGTACTGTAGTGAAGTGGCTGTGGACGTTAAGCGGTACTGCAAGTAAACTCACTCCCCAGAGGCATCCAGACCCATTAACAAGAGGTGAGTTCATCTCTTGGTACAGTGGTCTGTGATGCCGCCCGCGGCGTGGGAGACCGGGGTTCAACTCCCACTCAGGGCATGTCAAATAAGACCGGTTACACTTATGTCCATATAACATTCCTTCATTGCTATCATATTAGGGATAGCATCAGGAGGTATGTAGGTTGCAGTCACAATGGTTGTAAATTCCCTGGGTTGATAGAATGGTCTGCATTTAATCATGAGATATTCCATGTTAGCAGAGCAGTGCCTCACAATGGTGGTGGTGTTTGTGCACCAAGTTTAGAATCGTTTTTTCCTAGACTGCAGGTGAATGGTGATTTTAATGGGGATGGTGGTTCTACAGTAGCAATTCCATTTATTTGATCCCCCTCAGTTTACCCAGTCCCATAGTCACTGAAGGACAAGATTACACTGTGACAATAATTGTATTCAAAAGGGAGATTTACTGTTCTTTAGAAAATTGCAGAATGACTTCTGCAGTGATGGTGCATGTTAGAATACCCATTAGAGGGCACTCTTAATCTCTCTCAGTCTCTCTCTCTCTCTCTCTCTCTCTCTCTCTCTCTCTCTCTCTCTCTCTCTCTCTCTCTCTCTCTCTCTCTCTCTCTCTCTCTCTCCTCTTCAGTTTTGTACTTCATTTAACTTACTCCCAACTCATCGTTTTATTTCCTCTCATTCTCCTCGCCTCCTCCTTTTATCTGCCTGCAATCTTTCCCCTTTCCCCTCTTTGGAACGTGTCTACATTGCATCGCCCGGGGAGGATGTTTAGAAAAAAAAAATTATTATCTTTCCCCCCCTCCTTTTTCCATTTTTCTCCCATCCCAATGTTAGTCGTTATGCTAATTCCCAATCCCCTTCCTGGTCATTGCACACTCTACCCCCTACCGTTGGTCTCGGAGGGCGGAGACTATCACATGCTTCCTCCGACACATGTGTAGCCAGCCCACCGCTTCTTTTCACCTGGCAGCGCGGACTCTCACTGGGGGAGTGTAACATGTGGAAGGGTCACACTACCTCCCCCAGATGCTGTGCAGACGCCCCGACCGAACTGTAGGAGTCACTGTTTACAACGACCAGGACCCACCCCACCGGCTTTCCCACCCACTGACACTGCCAATTGTGTCAGTATGGACGGCCGACCAAGCCGGAGGTAGCGCAGCTGGATTCGATCCCACTGTCTCTGCGGTGGTAGACAGACGCTTAGTCCGCTGCGCTACCCTGTGGAATGTGGAAAGTTTGGTGTGTGTAGGTACTTGGGAAATGTGTTACGACTGGCATGTTTCGATAGCATGGTGGAGTGTGGAACCCAGTTGCAGCAGATAACGGAGAGATATAATTAACAGGAAGCAGGAGACGGCGTTGTGACGATAACAAGGTTTACTCAAACAGAAACGAAGGAAACACGACTGACACACAGGTAACATTAAACAATGAACCAGCAAGTGTATGCTGGCCCAGAACACTTAAATACAAACACTAATTAGAGACAGAGGGTAATTACTAACAGGACACAGGTGTGGTAGACAGGACTAACAGAATACAGAGCACACAGGGGAAAACAATAACAATAGTACAAACTGAGACATACGAGACTAAAACACATTTACAAAACACAGACAGTAGGGACACAAGACTAACACAATGGAACTAATAAAGACAACATAGACAACGAATAAATCAAACATAAATGACAACAAATAATGTTAATCAGGTGAGTGAGCTGATGCCAGATCTGCCACATCTGGATCAGCCCACCGGTTGGCAATGTTGAAGTGTGAAGTGGTGTATTGAAGGGGAGTTGAGAAGGTCCGAAACCTGGACCAGCCGAACCGGGAGGAGGGTTGCCGTCTGGTCCCGCAGGACCGGAGGAAGCGTTACAGAAATGGAGTTCCAAGAATTTGTGTGTTAGTAAAATGCATAAAAACTAGTTTTTCAGAAAATATTCTGAACGTTTTTTTTATTGTAAAATGCCATGCATTTTTATTTGAAAATGCAATTTACCAACACAACACCCAATCAAACCATTAGTAATAGACATCCTAAACACATGCCTGATAACTGAATAACATAATAACATAATAATAATGATGTTATTGAACTGAACAGAACTACACACAGGCTACAAAAAACAAAGTGTAATAACAGTGTAGTACCCTCTAATAGGCAAAACAAATATTTGAATAGATATCACTATGAAACTTTCCCAGTTTCTTATGTACATATAAACTAAGATTTTTGTTTCTTCTGAATTCTATGTTTATATATGCAAATGAGGCACTTCCCCATTAAGAACATGGCACACACCAGTTTGTCCGACTTACGACTGCTCTTCAACACTCCTAAATCCTGCTCTTAGTTAAGACCGAATCCAGGAGAAGGGGCCGTTGGTGAATCCCAAAATCGTCCCGAAAATGTCTTAAGTGGAGCTAGGACAACATTTTGTCTGATCTTTTGTCTTAAGTCCATTGGTGAATGTGACCCAATATTCTTTGAAATGAGTGTTTCCTCCACCAGCTCCTTGAGTGCCTTTATCCATTCATCATGTCATTCAGCAACAACTCCATGGAGCTGGGTGCAAATAGAAAGAATAAATATCACAATGTTCACGAGTCTTTCCCCCGGTAACGATTATATCACAACTTCGGGCTGGGTATGGAAAATCACATTAGATAGGCTAATCCCTTTAGTGTTTGTTGTCTTGGATTGCAAGGTGATACAGTATGATAAAGAAAGTGATTTTCAATATACATTCCCAAAATATTTTTGAAACCATGTTCTGTGAAATATTTGCTTTATTTTAATCACTAATTTAGACATCAAATATAGGTATGACAATTCAATATGTCAAAATAATCTCACAACACGATAAGACAGATATCAGAGGATGAATATTGCAGTATATTGCCCTGCCCTGTTCCACAGTCCTGCTAACATGCAGGGTAGGGCAGGGAGTGATATGCAGATTCTATTCTATTTATTTTACCTGTAGATTGAAACAATCTCTGGAATGAGAGGCTATAGAAAATGACACTCCTTCACAAGTTATAAAATTGTCCTTTTCTGAAATTGATGTACTATAACTAGTATAGTATGCCATTTTCATATTCCAAAATGTTACCTCAAACCCTCTTGGATCATACAGTAGATCATGTCAGATGGTTTTACCGTGGAATTGAGAGAGGAATAATGTATAAGGATGGGGCTAATAATATATTTTTTTTTTGATCCACTTTTTCTCCCATTTTCTATATTTTCTCCCATCCCAATTTCGTATCATCCAATTCAACCCTCCCCTGTCACGAACGCTGTTTCTTGCCTCCCACAAGCCGGCTGCAGTGAGGACTAAGTCATACATAGCACAAGTCCCCTCCGGTACTTGAGGTAACAGCAGTCGCATCTTTTCACCTGCGCAGCTCGACCTCTCAGTGTCGAGGAGTAACGCGTGGGAGGCTCACGCTGCCCCCGACACTTCCTGATTCTACTGCGCAGGCGCACCAACCGACTTGTAGGAGTCGCTTGTTCACAACGTTCGATCCCCACCCTTCAGTTTTTCCCTCCCCGTAATACGGCCAATGTGTATTACTGCGGACGACCAGCCAAACTGAAAAACAATGTGGAGAGCTGGATTCGAACACGCGAATCCTAGCGTCTCCACACTGGTGGCGAGTGCCTTAGACCACTACACCACCTAGCCGCCCGGGCTAATAATATATTATTGCATCAAATTAAATATGTATCTCAGTGATGTCAGACGACACTTTAATCCATCTCACTTCCCTCGCTCGCTTCCACACTGTAACATCACATAACTATAAGTCATATGCAACACATCCACATGTATAATCCATGTGATGTGACAACCTTTTAGTCTGGGGAGGAAAGGGGTGAACATGTTCAGTTGATACCGGAGATCACTTTGATTAAGAAGCCAGAATATGCAATTGGATATGAGCTATACATACCTGATGGCATAGATGCATACTGTTGAATACAAAATAATTATTAAGACAGTCACCAGAGGATGACCGATAGCATATGACAATTGAAGGCTTGTGTCAATTTCTTTTTCTTTTTTTTTAGGAAAGCAAGCATGATATCATTATTTATCACTTTTCACAAATTAGGAATACATGAATAAATTAAATGTCAATACTGCATGGTTATGAGGTGTTCATGTTATATAAAAAAAAATATATATATATACACATTTATTTCTTTATTTCTTTATTTCAGATCCCCATTAGTCACTGCCTCAGCAGCGACTATTCTTCCTGGGGTCTGGATCCAAACATATAAAATTAAACAAGAATAATCAATAAAACAACATAAAAACAAAACAAATATCAATAAAACACCAATAAAATATACAAACAATTATAGAACATTAAACCAATCAAAATCAGACATACAAACAAATATGTATGCCACCTTTTCTAATATAGAACAATAACAAATATCAATAAAACAACAAATATCAATAAAACAACAAACAAAGACATCTCAGAGAAAACTAAAACGTGCTCAAAAACAGCACAACATTCCATACACTCATACTCTAATACTCCTCATAACCACTGTGACTAGACAAACACATTCCAAAACAACACATAACCCAACACAAGAACCCATTCATTAGACACAGATTAGACCCAACCAAAATCAATCTCTTTCTGCATTACAGCCACTCGTAGTCTCCTCTTGAATCCCACCTTACTGGTAATTGAAACCAAATATTGTGGAAGTCTATTCCAGTAGGACATTGCCCTGTCCATTACAATTTTCTTTAAGGCTTCAGTTATGGGTCTCGGCAGGGCGAACCAACCCCTCAATGCTTGTCTAGTGCCATAGCCATGACCATCACTAGTAAGCACCAGCTGCAAAAAGAGGCACACAGGTTTATGTAAAGTATAAATATTTCTCATAAACAAAATAAGACTACACACTAGTCTCTCATTGACTCTCATCCATGACAGTTCCTTGTGCATTTTCTCAACACTGTTTCTAATTGAGCTATGCAATGCAAGTCTTGCAGCTCTATTTTGAGTAAGCTGTATTTTTATTTAAGTCTTGTTTGGATGCATTTGACCAGATTGCTGGACAGTAGTCCAGATGTGAAAAAACTAGTGATTGTATGACTTGCTTGGTAGCTGTGTCTGTTAAAAAATAGGCATTCTGTCTAATAATTTAAATACTTCTGCTCATTTTTGTTACAATATTGTTAATGTGAGTTGACCAAGAGAGTGTTTCATCTATTATAACTCCAAGCAATCTGGCCTCCTTAACTTGCTCAATATCTGCACCCTGCAAAGAAATATTTAATCTGTGATTCTCTCTCTGAGCATGCTTTGAACAAATAATTAGACATTTTGTTTTGGATGCATTTAGTTTCAGCTTATTTACCGTGACCCATTCAGAAATCTGCATTAACTCACTTTGAAGAATAATGCTGAGGTCTTTGGCATTGCTTGCCGAAGCATATATTGTAGTGTCATCTGCATAAATGGAACTGCTTGCATTTCTTAAACTTTGTGGCATATCATTTACAAATATTGAATATAATAATGGTCCAAGGCAACTTCCTTGAGGAATGCCACATTGTAGCGTTTTAAAGCTTGATAAAGTTCCATTAAACAGGACACATTGTTGTCTCATGAATAAATAACTTTTCATCCAGTTAGTTGCTGAGTGCTTGAAACCATAATCAGCTAGTTTTGTAAGCAGCAGTTCATGATCAATGAGATCAAAAGCTGCGCTAAAATCTAACAGTACTGTACCAACTAATAATTTACAGTCAATATTTCTTAGCCAATCATCAGCCAATTGTGTAAGTGCTGTGCATGTTGAATAGCCAGGTTTGTAAGCATGTTGAAAGTCAGAATTTATGTTATTAAGGGAGAAGTAATTTTGAATTTGTTTGAATGCAATTCTTTCCATAAGTATACCTAAAACAGGTAAAATACTGATTGGCCTACTATTTGGTCCAGTGAATGATTCTTTTCTATTTTTTGGTAGAGGAGTGACCTTAGCTACAGATGAAACTTTTAGTTTTCATGGGCGCTTTGCCGCGACGCGCGCACGGTTATATCACGTCGTTTTAATTAATTGGGAACCCAGGCTGCTGTTCTATTTTATGCCGCCAGGAGGCGCAAAGTCGCCCGGCGCGGCGGCGGTCTATTGATTATTGACTACTGTTGTATATTCACAACATGAATATCCATTAATTACAGCACAGTAGTGAGGTTGTTAACTAGAGGAAGGGAAAGATCACAGTGTGATAGAAACAATGGTCCTCATCTGGGCTCCCAAATTTAGCCAGTAGAGAATAAGTGTATACAGCCAGACAACCAGCAGCTATGGTCCAATATTCATTTAATTGCAGCGTGGGCCGAGTGGAATAATGCATTGGTTACACACAGGACACTTCAAAACATAATACATGATTGTACAAAAGGATTTGATGCAGGTAAATCACAATAGCCCTCGTTGGCTTTTTACATCAAAAGACAGTATTGTACATACATTTTAGTCATGTTATGTTAATGAAATAAGACCATAGTACTCTCTGTCACCACATGATGAAACCTGGGCCTAAGATAGGCATCTTATCACATTATTCCATATACAGTTTCTACTCACATAGGGACAAAGTAGACCATGGTCGTGGTGGTGGTGGAGGACGCAGACTCAGACCCCCTGGGTAACGGTGTGTGGCGGGTGTCCTGAGCTGGCCTGGCCTTCCTCACCAAAACCCACTGTTTTATACTTATAGATTTCATGACCTCACTTTTCTTAACCTAGTTCCACCAATCACCAGTATCTAAACACAGGCAGTCCTCATTTGGTGTCTCCTGGTCGTATGTGTCTGTAACAGCCATGGGTAGCCCCCTCCTTTTTGGCCAGAGGGGGGGTTGGACTGTGGCCTCCTTTGAATGAATCAATCATTTTAACATTCCTTCTATATGGTTCTTCTTTGTAAGTTACTTTCTAATAGGTTACTATACTCTTGTTTTATTATTCCAACCTTGTTTTTCATTCTAAACTAATATAATGCAATTATATTTCCTGTGACCTCTAATCTTGGTTAGACAACTGTCTTTAGTGCTATATTGAGTCACCGTTTTTCTGTGGTGTGTGACTGAGTAAACAATGTCGTCATGAGAGGTGTCGCCTGGTGATTTTCAACATGATGAGGTCTGGTGTCTTCTGCCTTAATAGTGTTTGTGTTGATATAATATTAACCCAGTATATTCAGTGCGTCTTAGGTTAATACTATTCAATTCACAAGAGCCATCCCAAAAACCCCATCTACCAAACTGGCACTTTGTATTTTCTGAATCTATTATTGCAACCACATTCTTACAGAGGCATTTCCGCTGTTTGGTCCATTCTTGCTGTGCTCAACTGTCACATGTCTAGGTGTTTGGTTCTTGGGGGGTTGGAATGTCTCTTGTACAACCGTGTAAACAACCCTATAGGCTTGGCCTGCAGGTTTTCTCCAAAATGTGCTCTGAGAGTCTATGTAATGCCTCACTACAGATATTTTCAGTTTTCAGGGTTATTCTAACAATTTGATTATGAAATTATGAAATTATGAAGTCAAGGTTACCACAGCTCCTCCCTTTGACATTTTACTAATGTCATATTACAATTATCTTGACTTAATTTCTATACATACTAGCCATCCAATTTAACATAATAACAAAAATCATAAAAATTTGAATTTTTCTCAATTTTTTCTTCTCAATTTTTTCCATTCTTCTTTGGTCCATCTTCAATTTTTGCCTTCTTGTCTTCTTCTTTTCTTAGTTCCCGCATTTCCCCTGACTATGGCCCCTCCCGGGAGTCCTGGTGACCCATTCATCCAGATCCCTATTTAACCTATTCTGCCTTAAATGAAACAGTGTTTACCACTGTCTCATCAGGCCTCGTTCTTCTGGGCACGTTGAATATGCTAAAAACAATTAAAACAATTTAATCTAAACATTACACATTTAAAGTCTAATCAATCACAATTTTTTTTTTTAATTACAGTATCCGTTTTCCTGATCTGAGGGGAGACAAGATCCATTAGTATCACAATTTTCCATTTCTTCCTGCTAATTTTTTCTTTAAGATAGTACAATCACGTCTGCACATTTAATTAATTGCTTCCCACCTATCCTCCCCCCTTTTATGACACACAACGGTCATAAACTTGTCACTTCTTGTTCCCTCAGCTCAGTTTTGGCAGAGGAAAGCAGAATTTCAACGAATTTTTTTTTTTTTTTTACCCATTCTCCTCACCCTGGCCATATCCTTACTTATGTGAATGCATCTATATCTGACCCTGCGTTGTGTAATCTATCCGCCCTTTGCCTGCGCATTTTACCAAATCAATGTGCACAAGACAAAGCCCATCAGCACCTCTCGTCCCTGTCCCCGCAGTCCAACCACAACTCCCCAGAGAACCTTGTTTACACACTGTCAGCTCAGTCTTCAGACTGGCCCCGCCCCCCCCAGGCCAGGTCATCCCAGGTCCAGTCATCGATTATCTCATGACAACCCGTCGTCAGATGATTATAGCATGGAAGTTCCTCCAAACCACATCTGTTCAGTTTTTACAACCTGGCCCCACCCGCATGGGGTTCGTACAGGCAGGGGTCTCTGTGTACAAGAATTCTCTCACCAACTTTGGACTGCAGAGTAACAGGGAAAAATGAAATCCTACGTCACCGCTTCTAATGAAATGTATTCATGTCTCTCCCAGCGTTGCTCTGCCTTTCCCCTCCCTTTTCTGAGCTGTTGAAGACACAAGCACAGAGCAAACTTTTTACACAATACGTCAACATACTTAATAAGGGAAGCCATTAATTCCATATGCAAATCGTGGTGGCACTACTTAACATTGATTTGATCCAATGCATCTCCTCTCCCGGCAGTCCTCTCCCCAGATCATTAACAAACATTTGGGAAGAAAAAGAGAAAAAAAAATCAAACAATTAACCAAATATTCAAATATAACACATCCTCCGACCACATGCCTTGCAATTCCTACATGTGAGACTATCAACCACATGCCTTGCAATTTTTACATGTGAGACTATCATCCATACCTAAAACAGCAAATCAATGAAAATAAAATAAAAACCAGGTTTTCCAAAACCATCCATTTTATCATCTATCATCTATCATCAATTCTCACACACACCCTCAATTGGAACAGCATCCTGTCCCTGAGACTCGACACCTCTTAAGTCAGCACAATCACCCCTACTGGTTCCTATTCAAACCGCTTTCAGTCCACACAACTACAGATCAAAACACTTAGAAAATAAATTTAAAAATTTACATTCACGCTCACTCATACATACAAAAATCAAATTTAAATTAATATGACATAAAATAAACACTTTCATCCAATTCCTCATTGTCACAACCCATTCAATCCTGAACATCAGAGTTCTTAGAAAAGAAATAAAATCCAAAGCCAATCAAACCTCACAATTCAACATCATCCACACATCCTGAGCACACCACAGTGGCTGTTACTTCTAAACAAAACAAACTCTTTCATTCAAATGATATGAACTGAAATAAAAAATGACACGCTCACTCCTCCACTCCTGCACCAAAATCCCTTTTATACATACTCAATCTCTTAACCACACAAAATAACCAACATCCTCTCTCATTCTCAGCCACACAGATCATTTCAACATCATCCTTCATGCTATAAACATATACTTCCACCACTCTCGTTAATCATTTCACATTCTTGACAAACAAAGGTTAGTTTGCTTCTCCCTCTTAACTTTTCTGCTCTCAACCTTTGGCTAATCCAGTACACTCTTTCTCACCATACAGTCCTCACTGTTTCTCCTACTCCTCACATCAGGCTACACTCATTATCAGGCTAATCCCATCTCTTCTCTATCTCTGCACTCAAAAAGGTCTAGCAGAACCTCTTTTTCAACCTGTAGACACCCCAGCCTGCTAGAACTGGTTATCTCCAGGTTATTCCTTCAATCAAACAGGCCGCCCTAATCAAATGTAAATAACCTCATCTGATTTGGCTCCTATTCAACAGTCTCCTACCCTCTTCTTAAATTAGCCGCTTCCTGTCTCAACCTCTCCCCCGTCGTAAAAATAACTGTCATCACTTTACAACTGTCTTCTGCATCTTCACCTCCGTGACCTCTCTCCTGTTGCGTCCAGTCTCACTCCCTGCTTGGCCCCCCTCGGGCCGTTTACTGCTTAGTAAAGATAGCCCGGGTCACTCCTTATGAGTTCCCGTGACCTAAAATAAATCTCTTTACCACCCATCGACCCTCCTGAAATTCAACAAAAGGTTAGTCATTACACACACAAATCATTTATAATAACTGCTAAAACACAATCTTACATCAAAACAGCTACTAAACAAACCCCCTGTCACTATTATCCCACTGTGACCCAAGGATTCTGTAATCAATAAAGATATAACATTCTAACAGTATTTCAACATAGCAAATGCAACAAAATACATATCAACAAGCCTACATCTAAAGACTTGCAGCAACATTATTCCAACAGCGTACCAAAATCAATGTATCCTATACAAGCATTTTTTTCAAGCTACATTTTCCAAGCACACAATTGTACATGTCACACAGATTAACACAATTACTTTTTTAACACAACATCATTTAAGTAATAAAATCACCACCTAAGCATATCCCACAGACTTAATGTATATATTTTGTTCCCATTTTTAAATGATACATTGACCCAGAGTAGTTAAATTGTGTGTCTAACTTGGTCACAGGCAAACGAAATCATTCCCTACTGATAGACACACTGCAATGTTTTGCAGTATAAACCCCAAATTGATTTCCTCCCCAATGACTATCTCCCATAATCTACAACATCACACATGTACACACTTGTTTTGTGCAGTGCACACAGTATTTCCCTTCTCAACCACTAGTCACTGATAAGGTTAGTTTTGTGAAATCCTAACCTATCACCGGCAACGTTCATCAACTCATCCCATTATTACTCCCAAACTGTGTATCATGTATGCAATAAAAGTTATGATGTATTTAAAACGGGTGACTCCATTTCTGGTCTGCCTCCCCTTAACAACTGTATGTTTTTATCTGTACTATTTTTAATCAACTACTCATTCCCCCCTGGTTAAAAATATACCTGTGTATCAAAGACAACAACACAACCTACTACACTCCGACAACGTCCACAACCTATCCTCAACTTCCTCCCTTAAACCAACCACTGATAAGTCACCTATCTCTACCCCGCGTACACATAAATACAATGCACAATATACAAATATAACCATAATACATAATATAGAATATCCTCTCACCCGTTATTCCTGTCCCCTGAGCGAATTACGAATTACGAATGCATTGATCCACGTTGTATCGCGCATGCGCATTGGCCAACGTTGCTCCCCGGACGATGTATTCCGGCAAAGCATAACTACACACTGCCACGACATTCACAACATGCCACGTTCTCTACCCCTCCCCAAACATCATTCTCAAAACACGAAACGTAACATGTCGCTTGCAAACGCCACACAACAACAGCACGCAAGCTAACTAGCTTAGCCAGCCTCCATGCGAGGTTCAAGGCCCTCACGGGAGCCGTGCCTTTCAAGATCCATTCATCCACGCAATTCGCTCAGTACCAATCAAAGCATAAACAACTCACACAAGCCTAAAATAACCAACTCTAAAAGAACAAACTAACGTAGAAGAATTTAAAAACATCCTCATATATCAACGCCGTTACACAGATCAACATTAATCATTTCTCCTACCCGTCTCTCCGCCTGGTCGCACGCGCCGTGAACGCTACACACTCTCCATTCAACACCATGACGTCATCCTCATGCGACTTCTTTCATTCACCATGACTAACCATGACGTCATCATCCTGCGACTTCTGTCATTCACGTTACTCTTGTACACAATTTCTATCGCATCATATACAACCACTAAAACGACCCCAATCACTGCAACAAACGCATCGACTCGCCTTCTAACAACAATTTCTCTCACAGCGTTTCGCAAATGTCTTCACAACGGCGCTCTAACATCTCTAGAATACCGCATCCTCTCCGCCAAGCTAAACCAGTTAGCTCCAACCTCCAATACGATTTGCTCCAGACTAGTATCGATCCGATCCACGTCAAAACGTAACAACCTTCGTCAAGCTTGCTACTGATCACATACAATTTACACAAATACACAAATACAAACAAACCGAGAAATCGACCACATGGCGCAACACTATTAACCTTAGATTCTTGTGTAAGCCGACTTTTCATCTAAAAAAATTTCACGGAACATCCGCTAGTGTCTATTTCCTAAAAAACCCATATTTTCCTAATCTCCCGCGTCAAACACAGTCCTCTGAGCGGCGAGCCCAGTCATACATTTAATAATAAAATTTCGTCCCACTAATAGGGTAAAGAATTCCCACGTTTACACTCTCATGTCTCCTTCAAATAATTTACCTATCCCTAACCTACATGCTTCAAGATGTCTGCACCTAAGCCATTTTTCTATCCCTAACCTACATGCTTCAAGACGTCTGCACCTAAGCCATTTTTCTATCCCTAACCTACATGCTTCAAGATGTCTGCACCTAAGCCATTTTTCTATCCCTAACCTACATGCTTCAAGATGTCTGCACCTAAGCCATTTTTCTATCCCTAACCTACATGCTTCAAGATGTCTGCACCTAAGCCATTTTGCTATCCCTAACCTACATGCTTCAAGATGTCTGCACCTAAGCCATTTTTCTATCCCTAACCTACATGCTTCAAGATGTCTGCACCTAAGCCATTTTTCTATCCCTAACCTACATGCTTCAAGATGTCTGCACCTAAGCCATTTTGCTATCCCTAACCTACATGCTTCAAGATGTCTGCACCTAAGCCATTTTTCTATCCCTAACCTGTCCCTAAATTATGACTAATAACCACTCGTCGGGCCGCCGGCCTTATATAATCAACAAAAAATAAAAAAGTCCCATCCTCCTGCTCCCAATGGTATGCACAAATACGCTGCTCGTATTTCCTGTAATGCAACTCAAAATAAGCAGGTTCAGTTCTGGACATCCTAACCTAACATCACCACCAGTCCTGTAAGCAAACAATACACATATCCACCCTGGGTCCTACTGTGGCTATACACGACCATCAATATTCCTATTCACCCCATGTCTCTCTCATCCTCCAGACAGCCTCTCACTCTGTACTGCAAATTTCCACTTCCCGGTTCTTTTTCCGCATGCTCATTATGTGAACATATCAGAACGGGTCTTAAAAACGGCACCAACTGTTGTATATTCACAACATGAATATCCATTAATTACAGCACAGTAGTGAGGTTGTTAACTAGAGGAAGGGAAAGATCACAGTGTGATAGAAACAATGGTCCTCATCTGGGCTCCCAAATTTAGCCAGTAGAGAATAAGTTGTATACAGCCAGACAACCGGTAGCTATGGTCCAATATTCATTTAATTGCAGCGTGGGCCGAGATTGGCATAATGCATTGGTTACACACAGGACACTTCAAACATAATACATGATTTGTACAAAAGGATTTGATGCAGGTAAATCACAATAGCCCTCGTTGGCTTTTTACATCAAAAGACAGTATTGTACATACATTTTAGTCATGTTATGTTAATGAAATAAGACCATAGTACTCTCTGTCACCACATGATGAAACCTGGGCCTAAGATAGGCATCTTATCACATTATTCCATATACAGTTTCTACTCACATAGGGACAAAGTAGACCATGGTCGTGGTGATGGTGGAGGACGCAGACTCAGACCCCCTGGGTAACGGTGTGTGGCGGGTGTCCTGAGCTGGCCTGGCCTTCCTCACCAAAACCCACTGTTTTATACTTATAGATTTCATGACCTCACTTTTCTTAACCTAGTTCCACCAATCACCAGTATCTAAACACAGGCAGTCCTCATTTGGTGTCTCCTGGTCGTATGTGTCTGTAACAGCCATGGGTAGCCCCCTCCTTTTTGGCCAGAGGGGGGGTTGGACTGTGGCCTCCTTTGAATGAATCAATCATTTTAACATTCCTTCTATATGGTTCTTCTTTGTAAGTTACTTTCTAATAGGTTACTATACTCTTGTTTTATTATTCCAACCTTGTTTTTCATTCTAAACTAATATAATGCAATTATATTTCCTGTGACCTCTAATCTTGGTTAGACAACTGTCTTTAGTGCTATATTGAGTCACCGTTTTTCTGTGGTGTGTGACTGAGTAAACAATGTCGTCATGAGAGGTGTCGCCTGGTGATTTTCAACATGATGAGGTCTGGTGTCTTCTGCCTTAATAGTGTTTGTGTTGATATAATATTAACCCAGTATATTCAGTGCGTCTTAGGTTAATACTATTCAATTCACAAGAGCCATCCCAAAAACCCCATCTACCAAACTGGCACTTTGTATTTTCTGAATCTATTATTGCAACCACATTCTTACAGAGGCATTTCCGCTGTTTGGTCCATTCTTGCTGTGCTCAACTGTCACATGTCTAGGTGTTTGGTTCTTGGGGGGTTGGAATGTCTCTTGTACAACCGTGTAAACAACCCTATAGGCTTGGCCTGCAGGTTTTCTCCAAAATGTGCTCTGAGAGTCTATGTAATGCCTCACTACAGATATTTTCAGTTTTCAGGGTTATTCTAACAATTTGATTATGAAATTATGAAATTATGAAGTCAAGGTTACCACACTTCCTCATTCAACACTGTGCCTTTGTGTCAATAACACGAGCCACTGTCAACGTTGGGACGGCGCGAGGCAGAGAGACTTTATTGTGAATTTAAAATATGCTGGTAAAGTGGGGAGGGAGATTGTTCATTCAAGTATATATATATAATGAAATTCGTATTATGAAACAGGAAACACCTCGACCATTGTCTTCAACTTATCTCACTACGATTCAACCTATTGCGTGGCACAACAGAGAGACGTTGTAGTATCCGCGTCTGTGATTTGCCTAAACGTTATTATTTTGGTAACATTTTATTTCTGACTACAGTACAGTATGTATTACTATCTATTACTACCTACTATGGGCCAGCCGTGTATAGGTGTAACAGAGTTATAATAGTTCAATGGTTGTGATGGCGGGGGGGGGGGGGGGGTGGGTGATCATACGGGTGATCATATAGAAAGCATCCTTGAAGCTGTCATTACAAACAAAGTTTTAGTTTTGAATCACTTCTCTTGTAACACAACTCCTGGTCTACAGTTCTCCTGGTACAGTGTGTAAACCCATCTTAGGTCCCGTCATCTATTAACAGTCTATACTGTAGTTGAGGGGAACCTGTGTCAGAAACAAAAACAAAATGACAAACATCTCAAAACAATCTGGTCAGACTACTGCTTGACCTTACTCCTAGAACCCACCTCACCCCTGCCCACTTTGACAACCTAGGATGGCTTAGTGTAGACACAACTTGCAATGGGCCTGGTCTACAAGATACACTACACGACCAAAGTACCCATGTACATGTCAAAATACTTCCCACTTTCAAAAACACTCTCAAAAAACACCTACGGGAGACTGCAATTCTAAACTGGCCCCTGTAAATGTCCTAACACAACCCCCCCCCAATGTACAGTAAATGACCAAGTATAATAATAATAATAATAATAATAATAACTTTGTTTTATATAGCGCCTTTCAGAGGACCCAAGGTCGCTTTACATAGGGGGGGGGGGAGATGACAAATTAACAAACATAGTGGACAGACACAACATATACATATAAAGTGAGAATGTTAGGGGTTGAAGGCCAAGTTGAAGAGGTGGGTTTTGAGCAGTTTTTTAAATAGGTCCAGAGTTGGGGCGGTGCGGAGTTCTGCTGGGAGGGAGTCAATATTCCAATGTACAGTTTTGCTTGTTCAGTTGTACAGTGTCCCCCACCCACTCTTCCTACCCAACCTCCCCCCCAACATCCTCCAATGTACAGTTTCTATGTCAAATGTATATACTCTCTTTTCTGGACTCTTTTCGTATCACAAACAGTACTGTATTTGCAAATCTGGTATGTCATAGATGTAGCAGTACTGTCTATCTGTATGTCATGTATGTCATATATGTTATGATGAATTGAAAATGGGGGACCCTGATGTAAACAAGACGAAAGTCTTTCTCTGGTCTGCATCCCCTTAACAATTGTATGTATTGAGCTGTACTGTACTGTACCTGTTGTAGCCAATTTAATGATTTTCTGTTTTTGTATTACTGTATGAAGGCACCGTGTCATCATGAAAGTGTTGACCAATTAGCAGGCAGTGGGCTCAGGAGGCGGGGCTCATGTGTGCTCAAGTGCAATCTATATGTATGGGTTCACAGGTGTGCAGCGGCAGGGAATTTGGGTAATATTCACAGGGAAGCCACACTATCTTTTTACCGTGCTCGTTTGTTTGTTTTCAGTTACTTTGCGTCAATTCTTGAGTTTATTTTGTATGCTTATATTTGTCCACACAGCAAGTAGTAATAAAACACTCTCAACAGTGACCAAGGAGAAGACATCATTTATTATCAACAAGCATCTTGCGTAGGAAAGAGCTTCACCCAGTATTCCCTCACTGGCAACATTTTCTTGTTAGGTTGCCCTTACACAAGTACAAAGATAAGCTTCTAAACAAGATTGTTTTCAAAGACGGACGGATACGGAAGGACTCAAGGAACAGCGGCCCTTTTCATTGACGTTTTCTGCCGATTCAACCACGATATCAACAACACGGAACAGCACATCAAAGAAATTACGGTGAGATGGATTCATGAATGAATGGAATAAAGTTGTGGAAGGAGTCGCCTCGCGCAGATGGATAAAGGCAAATCCTACCATGAATTCTATATAAAATCTCCGCCTATTGCTTGACATTGTAAACATGAGTAGCGTGGGGAATCAGGAAATTAACGTCGAAATGGAGGCAGCTGTCAATCAAGATGAAACAGACAATGAACTTGGCAAAAGGCTTTCTAAGCCCACATTTAAAGCTTTGGAAACGAAGATCATGTTGTTACATAAAGAAAGGAACTTTGGACTGAAACAATTGTGTAAAATAGCTAAAGAGTTGGATCAAATGATGTGCTCAAATGAAAATATTTCCGTCATGCAAATTAAGCACGACACACTGTGGAAGTTGGTTGGTGAAACTACCCGGGTACATGAATCACTAAAACCTCTATTACCCGACGACGAAATGTGTAAACTAACAGAATGGTTTCAAGGTCACCTGCACAATGTTAATCAAATCATGGACAAAATGGAGCAATGGGTGTGTGCTAATAGGGAGAAGTGCATGCCCACACAAGTTGATGACAATGATTACGAATTAAATGATGTACCCAATGCAACTGAGGGTGTGGTTGACACAAAGAACAATGCTGTTTCAAGTACAAATGAGGTTCTGAATAACAACGGTTCAAATAACAACGCTGCGTCCTATGCAAACGAGGGTCTTGATAATGATGGTTCAAACGTCAACTTTGTGTCAGATGAAAACGATGAGGTGAATAGTATTGGGCCAGATGACAGTGTTTCCAATACGAGTCAATCAAGGGTGTCACGTGGTAGTTCTACCCGACACTCAATGTCATCAAACATTTCCGCATCCATATTGGCACAGGCCGAGGTGGCGGCACTTGTGGTATTGGAAATGGCATTAAAAGAAAGCCATGAAATGGAAGCTCAGGAGGTACAATTAAAAGCAAAAATGGAAGCCCAGGAGGCACAAATAAGGAAAAGACGACAATTGCTGCAAATACAAAGTCAAATTGCTGCCCAGACAGCTAAGGTAAATGTTCTCAGGAACAGAGGGTCTGACATTGAAAGCAGAGTTACAGATGGAATGAACTCTTATGCATCAAAAGAAAAGGCTGTTCTCAACCCCTCTGCTGTACAATTCATTCCATCAATGTCGGATTGTCATGTCAGCTATCCACCAATAAGAGGGAATGAACCTGCAATGACAATTGATGCACAGCCAGTGGATTCAGCACAGCAATACAGATTTCCGCCAACAGGAGGCAGCAAACCTGCAGGACCAACTCAATCACACCAAAAGCTATCTAAACAGCCCAGCACTGTAGCCACTCGGCACAAGGAAATCAGTTCTCACGGAACCAAAACAAAACCAAGTGCCTTCACTGCAAGCATGCCACAGCGATCTCAACACCTACCTCCTACTGTGTGTTCACCGCAGCAACCCAGTCAAAGCAGTGAGGACCAAGGCAATATCCTCACGATCATGCAGAAGCAAAATGACATTACAGCATTACTTGTGCAACAGCAAGTTTCCTTATCATTACCCCCCAGGGATATACCAATCTTTGATGGAAACCCTTTTGAATACAACACGTTCATTAGAGCCTTTGAACATGGAGTGGAAGGAAAGGTTGTTAATAGTGTGGACTGCTTGTACTACCTGGAGCAGTACACTAGAGGGCAACCTAAAGAGCTGGTAAAGAGCTGTCAACATATGCCATCCGACAGGGGGTATCACAAGGCAAGAACTCTTCTGCATGAACGTTTTGGAAATGAGCAGAAAATAGCCACTGCGTATATGGAGAGAGCGTTTGGATGGGTACCTATAAAATCAGAGGATATCAAGGCTTTGCAAGCATTTTCGCTGTTTCTACGCATCTGTTGTAATGCCATGGAAGACATCAGCTATATGTCTGAGATGAACATGCCATCAAACCTACGGGCAATAATTATGAAGCTACCTTACAAACTCAGGGACAGATGGAGAAACATCGCTTTTGAATACCAGGAGAGACACCATCGTCAAGCAGGTTTCAGTGAAGTTGTCACCTTCATTGAAAGACAAGTGTCTATCGCATCTGACCCACTGTACGGGGACATTCTAGACAATGTTGTCTCAATGTCAAAATTAAAGATTGGAAACAAATCTTCACAAGGACGCCTGCAGGAGAGAGGAAGCAGTTTTGCTACGTTTGTGGCACCCGTTGAGTTTGACAAACCAATACGAGAATCCTGTCTGCTATGTGAAGAGGGTCACAGTGTGGAAACATGTTTTAAAATGGAGAAGAAGCGGCATTGTGAGAAAATAGACTTTCTAAAAAGAAAGGGTGCTTGCTTTGGATGTTTACATGTCGGGCACATAAGTTCACAGTGCCATAGTAGGTTGTTTTGTAAAATATGCAACCTAAGACATCCTACCATTCTCCATATTCGTGAAAGGGAATGGCAAGAACTAAGATCACGACAAGATGGCACACGAGATGAAAACGGAATGAGTCAAGTCACCACTCCCAAAACTTGTGGCCACATAGGGGCCGGAGCAAAATCAAGGCAAAGAAAGGCAATACAGTCTTAGAAACCTATGCATTCTTAGACCCCGGCAGTTCATCCACCTTCTGCTCTGAGCAACTCATGAGGAAGCTCAACTTGACAGGAAGGAGCACTAGATTCCTGATGAAAACAATGAACCAAGAAAACTTCGTCAACAGTCAAGTCATTTCAGGACTGGAGGTTGCAGCACTAAACAGCAACACCTACATTGAATTACCTGATGTGTACACCCAACACAAGATGCCTGTGACTCGCTCTAACATCCCGCGACAGAAGGACTTATATGCTTGGCCATATTTAAACACTGTGGAAATTCCTGCTATTGACGCTGACGTGGAGTTGTTGATAGGAACTAACACTCCAGACGCAATGGAGCCATGGGAAGTGATAAACAGCAGGGGTAAAGGACCTTACGCTGTTAAAACTCTGTTGGGATGGGTTGTTAACGGACCATTGAGAGAAGGCGGTGACGGTGGGATTGGCTGCCCCACGGTCACAGCCAACCGCATTTCCATTGCTCAGATAGAAGAATTGTTGGTTGAACAATACAACCATGACTTCAATGAGAAATCAACAGCAGACAAGCCAGAAATGTCCATAGAAGATCTCAAGTTCATGCAGATTGTCAACACTTCAGCCGAACTAAAGAATGGACATTACTGCTTGCCATTGCCTTTTAGAGAGGACAATGTTGTTATGCCCAACAACCGCCACCTTGCTGAGCAAAGAGTCCTCGGCCTAAAAAGGAAATTAAATAAAAACCCTATCTTCAAAGAAGAATATACTAACTTTCTCAATAACGTCATAAGCAACGGCTATGCGGAAAGAGTGCCAGAGCACCAGTTGGAAGGAAAAGAGGGAAAGGTGTGGTATATCCCTCACCACGGGGTACACCATCCTAAAAAGAAAGACTTGCGAGTGGTTTTCGACTGTACAGCAAGCTACAAGGGAGTGTCACTTAACACCAAGCTACTCCAGGGACCCGACTTGACAAATTCCCTGCTTGGAGTTCTCACAAGGTTTCGCCTAGACTCTGTAGCAATTATGGATGATGTAAAGGCTATGTACCATCAAGTCCACGTGGCAAAGCGGGACGTGGATTTCCTTCGCTTCCTCTGGTGGCCAGGAGGTGATCTAACACAGCCACTCACTGAATACAGAATGATTGTACACCTGTTTGGTGCAGTATCATCACCCAGCTGTGCTAGCTTTGCCCTCAGGGAAACGGCTGAAGACAACAAAGCAGACTTCCCAGTCCACGTAACGGATACCATCCAGCACAACTTCTATGTGGACGACTGCCTGAAATCTGTGTCCTCAGAGGCAGAAGCCATATCCCTGGTTATGCCAGTTGGGAGGTTTCCAATTGTTGAAGTGGATGAGCAACAGCAGATCTGTGTTGGAAACCATTGATGTTGAAAAAGAGCCAAGAACGTAAAGGAACTGGACTTCGCCAGGGACAGCCTTCCTGTCGAGAGAACCCTAGGACTGCAGTGGTGTGCAGAAACTGACACTTTTAGGTTCAAAATGTCAGTTCAGGACAGACCATTCACAAGGCGAGGTCTTTTGTCTGTCGTCAGCTCAGTCTACGACCATATTGGGTTTCTAGCACCCTTCACATTACCTGCCAAGATGTTGCTACAAACTTTATGTAAATTGGACTACAGTTGGGATGAGCGTATTCCTCAAAAGTATCAGTTACAATGGGTGGGGTGGCTAGAGGATTTGAAAAGACTCAGCACCTTTAGTGTGCCAAGATGCTTTCAACCCAAAGATTTTGGACAGCTCACAGGTGCCAGATTACACCACTTCTCTGACGCCAGCGAGAATGGCTATGGCACAGTTTCCTACTTGAGGCTGCAAAACAATAACGAGAAGGTTCACCTGTCTTTTGTTCTAGGAAAAGCACGGGTTGCTCCTTTAAAGAGTGTGACAATTCCAAGGATGGAACTGACAGCTGCAGTACTGGCAGCAATAATTGACAGGCTCCTGATATCAGAGTTACAACTGGAATTGGAAAACTCGACCTTCTGGACAGACAGCACAACGGTGTTAAAATACATCAGAAATGAAACAAAGCGCTTTCACACCTTTGTTGCTAATCGGATTGCTGCTATCAGAGAAGCTACAGATATCTCACAGTGGAGGTACGTTGACACAAAACGGAACCCAGCAGACGAGGCCTCCCGCGGGGTGAAAGTTGAACACATTCTCACCTGCAGTAGATGGATCCACGGCCCGGAGTTCCTTTTCAAAAGTGAGGAAGAATGGCCTGTTAACATGTTGGATACAAGTTCCATCAACAGTGATGACCCAGAGGTCAGAGGAGAGGCCTCAGTTAACGCTGTCATCATCAACAGCGCACCACAAGCAACAAATCAGCTGATAACTTACTTCTCCTCATGGAACAAACTTAAGACCTCAGTTGCGTGGTTTCTTCAGCTAAGGAAGACGCTGCAGGTGCTGCTTCAAAGGAGAAAAGAACTACAAGCTGCTCTGTGCAGCACCGAGTTTGACATAACTCACAAGAACAAAGTGGAAGAGGACATGATGAGTTTCAGAGCCACAATGGGTGGTCACACCTTATGTCCTGAAGACATCGACACTGCAGAAAGAGCCATCATTCAATACTGTCAAATGGACAAGTTCAGTGATGAAATCACTGCTTTAAAAGAAGGAACATCTGGAGTGAAGAAAGGCAGCCACATTTGCAGACTTGATCCAGTACTGGATCATGGACTTTTGAGAGTGGGAGGAAGACTTAGCAAAGGAGCAATGCCCGATGACATAAAACATCCAGTCATTCTTGCTAAAGGTCAACACATCACCACTCTCATCTTACGCCACATGCATGAACAGCTGGGACACTGTGGAAGGAACCACCTGCTTTCGGGACTTCGCAGACGGTACTGGATCACCAAAGCAAATGCGGCTGCCAGAAAAGTACTCAACTCCTGCGTTGTCTGTCGACGAAACAGAGGAAAGCTGGGCGAGCAAAAAATTGCAGATTTACCAAAGGAAAGGTTGCAAGCTGACTTTCCACCGTTCACAAATGTCGGCATAGACTATTTTGGACCATTTGAGGTAAAGAGAGGCCGTGGCCTCATCAAACGATACGGAGTTATTTTCACATGCATGGCCAGCCGGGCAGTCCATTTGGAAATGGCCTACTCATTGGACACCAGTTCTTGCATTAACGCCATACGCAGATTCATTTCTAGAAGAGGCCAAGTGTCACACATTAAGTCCGACAACGGCACCAACTTTGTTGGGGCAGAACGTTAGCTGAGAGAAGCTTTAACTCACCTAAACCAAGAGAAAATATCAAACTCACTACTTCACCTTGGAGTAAAGTGGAGTTTCAACACTCCAGCTGCATCTCATCATGGAGGAGTGTGGGAAAGGGTCATTCGCATGGTCAGGAAGGTGTTGACTTCTGTTCTTCACCAACAACATTTAGACAATGAAGGATTACAAACATTCCTGTGTGAAGTAGAGGCCATATTGAACGACCGTCCCATTACGAACGCCTCAGAGGATCCAAATGACCTTGAACCTTTGACCCCGAATCACATTCTTCTGTTAAAGGGCAAACCTTCCCTACCACCAGGGCTCTTCAGCAAAATTGATTCTTATTCCAAACGTCGATGGAGGCAAGTTCAATTCCTCTCCAACCTCTTTTGGCACCGGTGGGTTCGAGAATATGTACCACTGTTACAGGAGAGACAACGATGGACAAAGGACAAGAGGAACTTTGCCACAGGGGACATCATCATGATTGCAGACTCTAATGCCCCTCGTGGATCCTGGCTGTTGGGCAAGGTACTGCAGACCTTTCCTGACAGACATGGACTTGTGCGATCCGTGAAAGTTCAAACCAAATATAACATTCTGGAGCGACCAATCACCAAGATCTGTCTTCTTTTGGAAGCTGATTAGATTAGTAACAATTTTTTCCCTTTGGACATAGGAGAAGTTTCCATGATCATAAAGATCTACTTTCTATTGGACACTGAGTAGACTGAAGCCACTTTTCTATTACTGGGGGTACTAACCCTACTGGATTACACAAACTTTATGAACTACATGACTTTTGAACTATTGCCAAGATCTGTCTTCTTTTGGAAGCTAATTATATGATTATCTGTTTTTTCCTGCAGACTGCATGAGCTTTGAGCACTACGAGTTAAATATCAACGCGGACTACGCACTTGGCTACAACCACTTGCATGCATTGAATTGTTATATGTTTATATAGTATCAATTGGGGCCCGGAGTGTTGTAGCCAATTTAATGATTTTCTGTTTTTGTATTACTGTATGAAGGCACCGTGTCATCATGAAAGTGTTGACCAATTAGCAGGCAGTGGGCTCAGGAGGCGGGGCTCATGTGTGCTCAAGTGCAATCTATATGTATGGGTTCACAGGTGTGCAGCGGCAGGGAATTTGGGTAATATTCACAGGGAAGCCACACTATCCTTTTACCGTGCTCGTTTGTTTGTTTTCAGTTACTTTGCGTCAATTCTTGAGTTTATTTTGTATGCTTATATTTGTCCACACAGCAAGTAGTAATAAAACACTCTCAACAGTGACCAAGGAGAAGACATCATTTATTATCAACAAGCATCACGCGTAGGAAAGAGCTTCACCCAGTATTCCCTCACTGGCAACATTTTCTTGTTAGGTTGCCCTTACAGTACCCATTCTGCAATCTGTTAATAAAATGTTCAATCAATCAATCAATCTCCCCGTACTGTGAACCTGATGTAAACAAGAAAATCTTTCTGTTTGATATCTCAATGTTTTGTAATAAAAAAAATTATTCTGATTGGACAAGAGAGAACAATTATTTGCATCTTTATTGTAACAAATGTATGAACAGTCAGCAATAGATGTCAAATGATTTACAGTAATATCAAGTAACAAGTGACTTATATCTCGACCATTAGCCAATGGAAATGCATCTTCAGAAATAAGATCAGATAAACAAGACACAAAACTGATGAATGATGAAATGAGCACATAAAGTGCAGACATACTATAAAATCCTATCTACATGGGTGTTCCAGGTTAGTGTGTTATCGACAAAAATCCCAAGATATTTATATGAAGAGACCTGTGAGATGGACTGTGTGTGGATGACCACAGGCCTGTGGTCCCCAACACCTCTGGGGTCAAACACCATCACCCCAGTCTTCTTAACATTTAAAACCAGACAGTTATTGTCGCACCAGTTTTTAAAACCTCTGGATTTCCAAATAATAGTCAGCTAGGTCACTGTCATTCTTAATTAGAGCTAAAACTTTATTTAACAGATTGCAGAATGGGTACAATACAGTACGGCTCATAGATAGATAGATAGATAGAAGAAAAACAAACCTGTGCGAGTCTTAATTCTTTATTTTTGTCAATATACTATGCAGTATACTAATATACAATGCTATATTACATCTGTTCTAGCAATGTTGTACCAATGTTTACCATATGTTACTGTTTTACCAATCGTATGCTACAGCAGTAAAGGTGTTAATAATTGGAATGGTTTGAAATATATATTTTTTTAGAAATCATGGAATTAATGTAAAAACACAGAAAGTATATTTAGATTCAAAGGCAATTTTAATAGCTTTCAATGAATACAGTTTCTCTCCTGTGAAATACAGTTAAAGCATTCACTTTTGACAGCCCTAGTATTTACAGGACATAACATTGTTCAAATAACGTTAAAAACATGACAAACTGAATTTAAATAATCCACATCAGTAAAACTAAGAGGCCTTGATTTTCCATTTTAGCTTTAGCATAACAGATAACAGATAACTCCGTCTCTCCCTCACTATCTGGTAACGCATGGTCTGGTGGTTTCATAACAACACTGTGGCACATATTCGTTAAGGCACAGCACACAGTCACAATCTTGTCAATGAAAGAAAAGTCCTCGCCTTCAAATGGAACCAGCAGTTGGACTGATATGGTATTATGTAGCATGCGATACTTAATTGCGTACCAAACCGATCACTCTTTCAACATGGACCCTGAGGTGAGCTATTTGCTGTGTCTCTTCTACAGATTTTGGATCCATCTGGGCACGTCCGCTTGTGAATCCAGGGATTTTCACCGATGCACACATTAATGAAACATGGTCCCCAATGTCAAATCCACGGTCTGCTAAAACCAAGTCTCCAGGCAACAGTTTATTGAGGAGACCACTGTTCTCGGTCAGATGCTTGTCACTTACACGCCCTCCCTACCCTTTGGAAATGAAAGAGATAGACCCCTGTGGTGTAATGCCAATCAGGTACTTAGCAGTGTGCTTTTGCTTGTAGTGGGAATATGTCTTTAGACAAGGTTTAATAAGGTGCAAGGTTCAAAGTAATCTATTATTAGTATCAATTTATTTGTCTAAAGATGATCCATGATCCTTTTTGATGACTGCTATGGTAGAGTGTGAACTCTCAAATGGCAACGATAAATACTAGGTGGTGGACAATTAGCATTTCAATGGTGTGGGGGTTGCAGCCATCGCATTCCAATGTAAGTGTCCTTGAGCAAGACGCTTAACCCCCTGAGCCTGTAGCAGTGAAGGGCTTGGGGTAATATGTGGACTGTATGAAGGCATCTGAAATTCTCTCTCTTTAGTATCTTGCCAAATTCTGATGCAGTCAGCCTGCCCTCTCGCTCCTTGTGCCACAGTGGACATGCAGCCTGTCCCATCATTTGCAGTTGTAGTTGTCTTGCTTCCTCAAGATCAAAGCTCTGGATGTGCTGTGGTGTTGGTATGCCTATGTCTGGAGAGAGGGGCATGGGGATGGTCTTGGTACAGTGAGAGGATACAGGCAGGGATGTTGTTGGGTTGGTCTGTGGTCGCTGCAACAGTGGCATCCTAAAGACAGATACAATGAGACAGTTCAGTTATTAGACAGTTCAGTTATAGAAGTTTTCTATTTGTACCTACCCCTAGCAGACTGTACAGCATGTATTGTGTTCAATTACACTTGCTTGACTTGCTCACAATAGAAACACACAGTAATACAGTAGATGCTTTGTTGTTATACTCTATTATTACTATATGCGAGAGAGCCCCCCCCTCAACAATACATATGATAGGAGCTGGAGCACATAAGTACACACACACACACACAATCACATGCACAAGTACACAAACATAAACACAATGACCATCAGTCCATTAGTACATTAAAACCAGACACTGTCCGCAGACCTGAGAGTGCTGGTCTAGCTTCACTGCTTCTTTTTTACATCTATACATGACATACCAGATTTGCAAATACAGTAGGCTACTGTTTGTGATAAGAAAAGAGTCCAGAAAAGAGAGTATATACATTTGACGTATTATTATTGTATTGTGATATGTTTTGTTTCATGTTGAAAAAGATTTTTTTTTTTTCTTTTTTTTTAATAATACAATAAATATCGGTGGGGGGGGGGGGCCCGAGCTGTCAATCTCGCCTCAGGGCCTGTGGGGCATTCCAACCGCCACTGTACAGCCGCCATATTGCATCATATCCTGTGAAGGTTTGGGGTTATGACTCATGCTCAGATGAAATTAGTCCACGTTTGCATTTGATTCAACACTCCACCAGTGGGGGAGAAATCATACCCAAGTTTGCGATTGACGTTTTATTTGAGTTTTCCTAGTAGGAAGTTGTTATTTCCGACCTCCGAGTTCGAATGGAATGCAGCATTAGTCTTGCACCACTGCATCCTTTGGTCCCGGCGTGTGGCTCACCTGAAGATGGCCAAGCTGAGCGACCACAGCACCATCGGCCTCCGCAGGTTCAGCTTGGGCCTCTCCCTCATGAAGTACTGCCCGCCGAATATGATGGTGGCATACAGGCCGCAGAACATGAAGGACTTGCTCCTGAAGTGGGACAGAATACACACAGAACATGGAAGATTTACTACGGAAGTAGGACAGAACACACACAGAACATGGAAGATTTACTATGGAAGTAGGACAGAACACACACAGAACATGGAAGATTTACTATTGAAGTGGGACAGAACATACATAGAACATGGAATATTTACTCCTGAAGTGGGACAGAACACACACAGAACATGGAAGATTTACTATTGAAGTAGGACAGAACACACACAGAACATGGAAGATTTACTATTGAAGTGGGACAGAACACACACAGAACATGGAATATTTACTATTGAAGTGGGACAGAACACACACAGAACATGGAAGATTTACTACTGAAGTGGGACAGAACACACACAGAACATGGAAGATTTACTACTGAAGTAGGACAGAACACACACAGAACATGGCAGATTTACTATGGAAGTAGGACAGAACACACACAGAACATGGAAGATTTACTACTGAATTGGGACAGAACACACACAGAACATGGAAGATTTACTACGGAAGTAGGACAGAACACATACAGAACATGGAAGATTTACTATGGAAGTAGGACAGAACACACACAGAACATGGAAGATTTACTACTGAAGTGGGACAGAACACACACAGAACATGGAATATTTACTATGGAAGTGGGACAGAACACACACAGAACATGGAATATTTACTATGGAAGTGGGACAGAACACACACAGAACATGGAATATTTACTCCTGAAGTAGGACAGAACACACACAGAACATGGAAGATTTACTATGGAAGTAGGACAGAACACACACAGAACATGGAAGATTTACTACTGAAGTGGGACAGAACACACACAGAACATGGAATATTTACTATGGAAGTGGGACAGAACACACACAGAACATGGAATATTTACTCCTGAAGTGGGACAGAACACACACAGAACATGGAATATTTACTATTGAAGTAGGACAGAACACACACAGAACATGGAAGATTTACTACTGAAGTAGGACAGAACACACAGAACATGGAAGATTTACTATGGAAGTAGGACAGAACACACAGAACATGGAAGATTTACTACTGAAGTAGGACAGAACACACACAGAACATGGAAGATTTACTATGGAAGTAGGACAGAACACACAGAACATGGAAGATTTACTATGGAAGTATACAGGACAGAACACACACAGAACAAATGTATATATTCTCTTTTAGAAACGGTCTATATATATAGACAGAGTTGTCTGTATATCCTGTATGTCATAAATGTCTGGATGTAACAGTAGTGTACAGTATATCTGTATGTTGTGTATGTCATAAATGTCTGGGGACCCTGATGTAAACAAGACGAAAGTCTTTCTCTGGTCTGCATCCCCTTAACAATTGTATGTATTGAGCTGTACTGTACTGTACCCATTCTGCAATCTGTTAATACACTTTTCAATCAATCAATCAATCAATCAATGAATTTAAAATGGGGGACCCTGATGTAAACAAGACGGAAGTCTTTCTCTGGTCTCTATTGTACCCATTCTGCAATCTGTTAAAGTTTTCAATCAATCAATATATCGTTGAGTAACGTTAGCTATAGCTAGCTAGTGATTGATCGATTGAAAACTTTATTAACAGATTGCAGAATGGGTACAATACAATAGCTTAAAGACGTGTTTTCACCATGTTAAGGCTAGACGCTCTGGCTAGGCAGCTGTATGCTAACATTTGCCATTGTGAGATTGTCGACTGACAAAACCTACTGTGCTGTTTTTAGTGGGAACAAAGTCCTTTCGGTTGGTATTCTTAATCCACTTCTGGCGAATATCTTGCTCGTCTGCACAGCCAGGGAATCGATGCAAATGGTATGGTCTCAGACACGGGCAGTGGTCGGTCAAGTTGAACACAAGTGAGGCACAGAGCCACGAATTTCATAATAAAAACGGCGACCTGAAAAAAAAGAAAAAAAACACGCTTGCGCCCAAAGGACATTTTATAAAACGAGGCATGATACAATACTATACATACAATACAATACTATATATTTTAGCCAAAACATGTGGTCAGAACACAGTGCATTTAGTCCATTCGCTCTCATTCTTTCTCGGGACATCCCTATTGATTACCAATAACCGCGTTAGCCTCAGTAGCCACATACGCTGATCGGAGTGTCATTCATAGTGTAACACCCAACAAGAATGTGAAACAACTTATTAGTATTGGGTTAGAGTTGTTTGATTGATTGAAGTTAAGTAAAAATGCATTTCAATAGTAATGTATATAAATTAAGAGCTTACCGATTGAGAGCTAAATCCACTGCAGACAGACGAGACGCAATATTTACTTCCTAGTCCACGGCACTCACTCTCATTTTGCCGAGGGCGGAGCTCGTCCAGCACGTTGTCACCAGCTGTATGAGAGCGGCCCCGCTGGTCATTGTTAACATTAACCACGCAAAGCGGCGTCAAAACGGCCGGCAAACAGCTGTTCCATGACAAATTCTGGCTGGATCTGTACCTTCCATATTTGCGGATAAATTCCTTCCTTAAGACTCAAATTGAATATATGACATATCGGACCAGCAATACTTCCAGCTGATAGCTTCACAAGTCTACTGTCCAGATTGTCGTGACCAGAGGGTTTGTCACATTTTAATTCAGACAATAGCTTTTCAATTTCTGAAAGATTTGTGACAAAAAATTCAAATTCACATTCTTTGTCCTTCATGATCTGACTTTTTATAATTGAATCTGATAAGTTACCCTTTACAGGTGGCATGTTGTCTCTTATAGTATTTACTTTATTTGTGAAATAGTTATTGAAATAATTTGCAATATCCAAGGGCTTAGTGATGAAACCATCCCCCGATTCAATAAATGATGGCATTTTACCCATTTTGTCTCTACCCATGATTTGATTCAGAGTACTCCATAGTTTTTTACCATCATATTTTGTTTCTTCAATTCTGGATTGGTAGTATAGCCTTTTTTCAGTTTATTTAATTTGGTCACTTTATTTCTTAAAGAGCGATATGCTAACCAATCTTCTGAATTCCGTGAATTTAGAGCGATTATTTTTTTATGGGCACATGCTTGTCACAGACCTAGGGCTTCTTCAGTATGAATACACTCAAATACACTGTCCCACTTTATGTTGTGCACGTCTTGAATAAATAAATTATCACAGACATTTTTATAGATTCTTTTATGTATGATTTTAGGACCTGCTTTGGGGACTTTGACTTTTCTTGCCATAGCAATCATGTTATGATCACTGAATCCAATTGGCACTGAAACAACCTTTGAAAATGTATCTGCTGAATTAGTAAAAATATGATCTATACAAGTTGATCACATCATAATGTTAATACTGGACGATTTGGTACCAATTGGGTGGGCAAATTCTAGATGTAATTTTTTTTATTCCTATAATGTACATCCCTATATTATGTTTTGATATTGTAGAGCATTCACTATATGCCTTTTGATACACGGTTATAGCGGCCACCGTACCGACTACTGTTTAATGTGCACTCTCAGTAGAGCCTGTGTTAAGCCATGTCTCGTGGTAATAAAAAAGGGAATACTAAGTATTCCCTCCGTCTGGTCATTCAACATGGTGTCAGAAGTAAAAGCGGACATACTGGATTATGCACGTTTCGAGAAAGACGAAAATAAACAAAAAAGCAAGGAATGATTTATTTTATCGATTGAGAGGCTAACAAGCTAACGTTGAACTTGTAGCCTACTAATTAGCCACGCACATTATCATACAGTGTCGTCATGGCAGATGGATTCCGCAGACCCGATCCCCTGGTATTTGATGCACACAGGCGTATATTCTACTCAATCTGGCAGGATCAGAAGCCATTGAACGTGAGAGATCATTCACATACGCAGCGGAGGTAAGAGCACCCAGTGAAGGTGGAAAAGTCATCACTCCCATGGAGTCTAAGGAGAACCCAGTATGTTTAAAGAGAACATTTCGGGAAATTTGCAATCCTCAAACCAACATTACAATGGAAAGGCACAAGTTTAACACAAGATGCCAAAACCTAGGTGAGACAATTAAATCATATACGTTACTGATTTAAGAATCAAAGCTAAGAGCTGCGGTTTTGGAATATTGCGAGACGACCTCACCAGAGATAGACTTGTATGTGGCATAAGTGATGATGGTCTGAGAAAAGTATTGCTGCGTGATAGTGAACTAACTCTAACTAAGGCCATATCAGTGTGTCGAATACATGAGCTGTCTGACCAGCACACAAAGACACTATCTGCAATACCGCAAATGTTCACTAAAGTTGACAGCGTGCAACACAGAGTCTCAAGGAAACAGAGATTTGAGACAAGACAGAAACCACAGTCAGAAAATAACACGCATATCACAAATTGTAACAATTGTTGGGCCGCCATGCAGCTAAGACGGACATTTGCCCTGCATAGAGTCAACAATGTCACACATGCAAGAAATGGAACCACTACAAAAACAGTTGCAGATTAACACAGCAACGCTCTAGCACACAGAGGCAAAGGAGATCCGTCAACCAACTAGAACCAGGACGAGCCACAAGTGGTAGCGATGAAGAATCATTCTATGTGGACGGAATAACACTGGAGAATGTTGGCACAATAAACTGCAATGCAAAAGGGAAAAGTGAAGCATTTACCACTGTTCATGTAAATAGCAAGCCTATCGAAATGAAAGTCGATACAGGAGCAAGGTGCAATGTCATGTCATATGATGCATTCAAACATGTGGAGAAAGGAGAAGAAATCGACTGTTTAAAAATCACCAACTTGATTGCATATGGAGGAGATCAGATCAACACTGTGTGTAACTGAGGGGTACAATTCCCTGACTGTATTAAAGATTGTGATATATTAAACCACTACTAGTTATGTACTTTAATTACTGGCCATACAGTACATGAATATATATGGTGAACACCCACACAAGAATACGGCATTGACACATAAAGTTCTATTTGGAGGGTATTTATTATTATTAAGCAACGTTAGGTTATAGATTGAAATTAGGCTCACGCTTGTATGGCGAAGAACACACGTAAAGTCAGTCAAGAGCATAAGTCCATGAGAATAGTATGAATACTAGGATGGGTCTAAGCTGACGCCACCTGTGGTATAGCAATTACATAGGGCACACTGGTACCAGCTGGAGACACTGGGGGGTTCCCTCCGGGGTGTAAGGCCGGTAGGGGTAGAGGAAGGTTCGGGTACAAAGTCTGGGTCAACGAGGAATAACGAGGCTCCAGATACAGGAGCCGGTGCATGTACTCCCTTGATCAGCAGACAAAGCAGCAGTTGTAATCCAAGATGCTCGAATAGCATTGACGACAGCTAGCCAGCCTCTTCCTAGAGGCGGGCCCGAGTGATGATCCTCACGGGGGTAAAATCCCAAACGACAGTGGGATCGACGGTTCTCTTCTCCAGCGGTCACGGTCCCAAAGCAATATAATCCAACCAGAAATGGTTCTGCAGTCGCCGGTGTAGATTCTCCTGTGCACTATACTTCACATTAGACTAGGTCGAACTTGACGTTACTTCACTAAACTCTGACACTTTTACTATTCTATTCGCACATGTTCTAAACGCTCTATTTAGATGCAAAGTTGCTCACTTCACTGCACGTTGTATGCGTGGTGAAGGCTTGGACACTGAACTTGAACTACTTGATGAACTACTGCTGTTTACACCTGCGCCGTATTTATACGTAAGTGACAATCTAGTGCCAACCTGGTCACTTTGGTCCTGAATCACTCCACTGCCAAAGGCATGTTCCAACATGCCCCAAACTCGCCCACTGCACCTGTCTGAGTACGAGACTGCCTGGAGCCTGGGGGGGGGGGTGTCCAATAGGAGAGCGAATACTACTCTGGTTTGTACACAGGTAAAGGGATATTCCGTGTATATATACAAATAATATACAAGGTATATCAAACGATAAATATATATATTCAGTTTAATCTGACCCTTTGTAACAGCCGCCTCCTAATTAGTCTGCACCTAATTAGTTAAAGCGAAGGCAGATTAATAGTCCCGTCAACTACTCAATGTCTGTTGTGGGGAGTAGGGCAATCTACAAAGTCAGTTGGTCATGGTCGTCATCAGGGGAGTCAGGGAGCCTCGGCAACTCTATCAGCCTCGCCACGGGTCGGGTGTAGGTCCGTCCCTGGACAATAACTTCTGCCGCTCTGACCTTTCCGTCGGCACCAGTGATCACTTTGCTTACGCGGCCGGCCGGCCACGCAGCTCGGGGTAGTGACTGGTCTATGATCATAACGACTGTGTCCACTTTTAAGTTGTCCCTGTCCTTGACCCGCTTCTGACGGGCTGGAAGGGATGGTAGGGAGCTTAGGAGGAAGCAGGCCTGAGACTGGTTGATCTGTGCTTGGCTGTGTCTCCACATCCTCCGTCTGTTCCTCTTGTTCGGTCTGTACCCCGTCTGAGGAGGGGCCGGTTCCGGCCGCCCCATCAAGAAGTCGGTTGGGGTGCTGGGTTCGAGGTCAGCTACGTCGCTTGGAGCGCAGCTGAGGGGGGTGGAGTTCGGAACTCCCTCTTCTTGGGCCCACGGTTCTCTCACAGGCCTCTCGTCTAATGTCAATAGCCTCTCAACGGGCTGTACGAGAGAGTGGCCGGTGTCGCTCACCTTTGTGTGCAGGCAGCGTGTAGACGTGGGTTGACTGTCAAGTCCGTAGAGGGGGCCCTGGAGCGTCCACCCCAGTCGGGTCTGAACCGCGACTGGGCATCCTTTGGGTCTGATGTGGGCCGCCTCAATTGGGAGAATGAGGTCCGCGTGGTCGGAGCCTATGAGCAGGGTCGGTGTGGCGCCGTCGATGAGCGGTATAGGTAGTTGACGTAGGTGCACGTACTTCGCCATCAGCTGTGGGATGGGGTAGGTGTACTGTGACAGGCCTATGTCGTGGCTGGTGAAGACGTTTGTGATGCTATACTGCTTCTCGGGCTGCTCGACCGCTGCTATCGTGAAGGAGACATTTTCACCCTTTATGGTCTTCTGGTCTCTTCTAATGGTACGGATTGTCATTGTTCCTTTGGCACCCCGCAGGCCCAACTGGGCTGCGGCGTAAGCGAGGAGGAGAGTCTTTTCAGACCCATCGTCTAGGACGGCGTAAGTGTCCAGGACCTTGTCCTCGTAGCTCAGGAGCACTCTGACCACTTTGATGAGCACTCGGGGGGTCCCGCTATGCTTGGGGTCTATGTGGAGCACTCCTGTTGGTCGGTTGCCTCGTCGGGCTATTCTTCTCATGTTATCCTCACACAGGAATCGGCGATGACCGGCTTGTGGGGGGTCAGACGCAATCCACTGCTCCATTTCGGCGATGGTCAGTTTCGGGAACACGTCGCACTGGTCCAGCCAGTGTCCTCCGCGGCAGTACGTACAGGCGATCTTCCATACTTCCTTTGCCGGGGGGTTGTCACCTGTCTGTGGTGGTGCCGACTCGCGGTAGTCCGAGTAGCACCGTGACTCCCAGTGTCTGCTGTAGCAGTCAGGACACCAGGGGGCGGTCCTATGGATCTTCGGTAGTGGTGCCACCGCCTCGGCCTGATACATCACCGTGACGGGCCCACTTTGGTTTCCTGGCGGACGCTTGTTGATGTCGTGCAGGACCTCCAAGTGGGCGCCGTCGCACTTGCTGCATTTCTTCTTTAAACGGCACTCAGCTGCCATATGGCTGCGCGCGCAGCGGAAGCAGCGGCGGTTGGCTTTGATCCACTGACTCACCTCGTCAGTGGTCAGCTTCTTGAAAGTGTCACATTGATACAGCCGATGTTCCTTTTCACAGTACTGGCATTCAATCTTCCACTCCCCCTTGGTCGGGGGGTTGCTGTGGTTCTCGTGCTGCGGCACTGACTCGGCCTGGTGCATAACAGTCACTGACCGGTGGTTATCATTAGATCTTCGAGGTCCATCTCTTGGGCTTGGTCCACTCCACACGAACGTGTCCAGTCGTAGGCTGCTGACCTCCCTGGCGAGGAAATCAGCTAGGTCTAGGAGGGATGCTTCTGGGCCGTTGGGGTCGCGGTGGTCTCTCTGCCGCCGAAAACGCTCTTGGCGGGCTAGAGGGAGCTTCTCCAGTATTCGCTCCACATTAGAGTTTGCATATAGTTCATGTCTCCCTTTCTCCTTTTGGGACCCCAGCATCCCTACTAGGGATTGTACCTTGATAGAGAGGTCATCCAATGCTCTATTGTCTTTGGCTGGGGGGAGGCGGTCGATATCTCTTATTTCTTGTATCACGTAGTCCCATATGCGTCCATAACGCTGGTCGAGGGCCACTAGAACCGCGGAGTATGGGGTGCTTGAGTTGGAATATGCCAGCGCTATATTATGCGCTCTGGGCACCTTGAGGTGCTTGAGGAGGATGGCATATTTGTACGACTCATCGGGGACGTCGGACATCATAGTCTCCAAGCACATCTGTAATTCCGTGTACTGTGCTCTGTCCTCGCGCGTAAAGTCTGGGAATGTCGGTGTGCCAAGGTACGATGCCATGGATGGCTGGCACATTGGTGAGCGTAGGGGAAGAGGCCTCCTGGGTGAGTCTCCCCGTACGTGTTGTCGTGGGTTGGTACTCGGTGGGTACCAGAGGCCGGGTACCCAGGTGCTGTTCCTCGGTGCTGACTGTACGTCAAACTCACCCGTGAGTTGGGTCGGGGGTTTGTAGTGCAGTGACTCGGGGCTGACGTCGGGGCTGTACTGGGCCTCCTGGTCCAGAGTACGTTGCTGCTGGTCGGGGCTGTACTGGGCCTCCTGGTCCAGAGTACGTTGCTGCTGGTGGGCTTGACATTCCTCCTCTTCCTCTTCCTCTTCTAGGTCCTGGAGTCTTCTAGTCAGTCTCTCGGCGACGTAGGCCGGTTCTTCCCGGTGGCTGGGTCTCGTATGGACCGGTCGGGGAGGGGGGTCGGAGACGTAGACAGGATCCTCTTGTTGGCCGGGTCCCGGGTCGCTTTGTCGGGTAGGGGAAGGTGCCCTAGACCCTTGTCGTGATGATCTCCGGGAGCTCCGTGTGGAGAGAGGGGGTGTCGCCCTGGCAATCAATTGTTCTATCATTTCCAATAGAAAGATAACTACCAAGTGCATTTAAAGAGCTGTTATACAAGGTGCATAACTCTTACTCCAGAATTTACCTCTTGACATGTAACTGTACATTTTTCTTATGGGACATTTTATTAATGCTGATATCCATAGTATAGTTATTTCAGATAATGCTCCGAAGTCAATCTATCGTTGTCTAATTGCTAATGAAAACAAATCTAAACAATGGAAATTCAACAATTCACTGTTAAAAGATGATACCTATATTTACATTATTGAAAAGAGAATAAAACTATTTATTTCCATCCATGTAGACTATGTCCCCTCTATTCAGACTGTATGGGAGGCCATCACGGCTACCTGCCAAGGTTGGATAATCAGCCATGCATCGCATAAGATAAGATATTCCTATTGATCCCCTTGGGGAAATTTAGGGTCAGCTAAGCGTGTCATGCACCTCCAAGCCTCCAGGCTTCCTGTCTTCTATAACCCTTGGTTTCTCTCACTCTATCCCAACCTAGCTACTCTCTCTTTCTCTCCTAAGTACAGGATGGGGTGCAGGTGTGTGAAGACCGGGGAAGCAGCTGATTCACATCTACCAGCTGATTACTCTTCCTATTTAGACCTGGCTCAGATGGCATGAGGCTGCCAGATCGTAGTTCCTTATTACGAGTCAGTCCGTATTCTCTTGCCTTGTCTCATGTCAGTCCGTGTTCTATTTGCTTAACCTAATGTTTCTTGTCCTCCTTGCTTCACAACCTGTTCCCGCACCTTGGATCCCTGTGTATGACCACCGCCTGCTTGACCATTCTCTCTGTGTGTATCCCTGGACAATTTGAGAACCCGCTCCCAGCTATAATGATCTGCTCGTCTGACTACCCTGCACTCGCCCACTCCCTGGACAGTTTGAGAACCCGCTCTGGCTACCCCCCCCCCCGTGTGCCGCTCGTCTGACTACCCTGCACCCGCTCACTCCCTGGACAGTTTGAGAACCCGCTCTGGCTACCCCCCCCCGTGTGCCGCTCGTCTGACTACCCTGCACCCGCTCACTCCCTGGACAGTTTGAGAACCCGCTCCTGGCTACGAACCTCCGCTTGTCTGACTAACCTGAAACTCGTTCACTCCCTGGACTGCCTAGTGACCTGGTTTCCATATTCTTCTTTTCTTATTAAATACACCCATCATTTGGGTTTTCTCTGATTCCACATCGTCTCTGTATGTTTGTGTCTGCATCTGTGTTCTGGCTTAGTTAAACTATTACAAAGTGCAGGGAAGCTATGTAAAATAAAAAATATTTATTAACGGAACTAAAAATAATAGAGATGCAACGCAGGATACTAAAATCAGTTACTTCAGAAATCTATACAGACAGCAAGGGCTGACTTGTAAAATGTAAATGTAACTCAGATAGATGAGTTGGAGACTCCCATTACACCTAACAAAATAGAGTGCTATTAAATCTCTCTCATCTGGTAAGACCCCTGGATGTGAGTTCGCTTTATATTGAATTGTATAAATCCTTTCGGTCTGTGTTGTCTCCATTGATGGTCAAGCTGTATAATGACACAGTAGAAAATCAATCAGTGCCATTGACAATGTGCTCCACCACAATATCTCTTACCCCAAAACCTGGGAAAGTTAATGAACAATTTCAGACCCATGAGTCTCCTAAACAATGAATATAAGGTGTTCTTGCTCTCCGTTTGGAGAAAGTTATTCAATCTTTAGTGAATCTGGACCAGGTGGGGTTCGTCGCTGGGCCTCAGTCAAGAACATGAGGCGGCTGTTCCAAGTAGTGTTTAGTGCAAAGCACCCTTCTGGCTGGAGGGACGGAGAATCACAGAGCATAACAAATAAATTTATTCAGTATCATTATGGTATTGTCCCACACAGGGGCGGACCTTCCTACAGGCGATATAGGCGGTCGCCTAGAGCGCCACCCAGAGGGGGGCGCCAAAAAAATAAAAAATAAAATAAAAAACGTTTTTTTTTATTTTATTTATTTATTTTTCATTAAAAAAAATTTTTTCTCTGTGCAGTTTTGGGGCCCCCCTATATATCTGCAACCATTATTTTTACATAAAAAAAATTCTAACATAAGGGAAAATGAGCCAAAAATCTAAAACGGTCGGTCGGTCTGAGCCTCAGCTTTAGGTGTTCACAGTCAGAACATGCTAGAGCGCTGTGCATTGATGGGTATCGGTCAAGTGTTTATAGAATTGTGCGTTGAGGAAAGAAAGACTAACGTTAGAAAACTATGAAGAGGCAAAAGCCATCCGGCCATCCAGTTTAAAAAGAGAAGAAAAGAAGAAGACGAGAAACGTGCCAAGGTGAAAGGTATGCAATTTTGTACAACCTCCAAGACCTGCCACACCAAGAGCTGATGAAGCAAGCAGAGGCACTTGTACACACCTTAAACCATGGAAGGCAATCTGATTTGGATGGGAAGGAGCTGGCTCAGGAGTTGGACAATTTGATGTGATTGATGACTTTGCAGCGAGGAAGGCCAGAAGGATTGCACTGTAAATGGAAACCAGTAGGAGCTACAGGCTAACCTTGAAGTGTGATGATAGGGAGTGGAATGTAAATAGTTCTTTAGACAAAGTGAATTTGTAATTTTTATTTATTTGTTTGTTTATTTAGCATATGATTATATATGTGTAACATATTTTACAATACATAATTTTCTTTTATAGTTAGGGAATTTTAGCAAGATGTTTGGACCATCTGTGAAAAAATTTATTACCAATAGCTTTCTTCACCAAAGTGTTCCTATAGGTGTCTACTAACACCTCTCAATTTATTCAAACCCAAATCCTCGGGGGAAATTCTGGAGAGCCAATCAAAGTTAAGGAGCCCAGGGGGCTAGGAGAAAAATATGAAAAAAATTTAAATCAACTATTATCGTGTGGGGTGACTAACTAGGGGTTTTCAGGGGTGCTGAATCTATTCCAACCATTAGTTTAGTTAGTAAAAAACTATTTATATATATATAAGAACATATATTTTTACTTTATTCTAAGAGAAATGTAACATTACATAGAATGGAATGGTATAGAAATGTGCATTATTGATACATGGTTTCAGTTTTTTTTACTAAGCCAACTACCCATCTTCCTCACTCCTTTTCTCATCTGGCTGGTTGTTATGGCACTCTCCTTTACACTTGCCACAAGCAGATATGCACTTGACCCCCTGATTTTTACAGCAGCACCTGCGTGTACTGCAGTCTCGCTCACAGTTGCAGCTGATGAATTTCAGGATAGTCTGGGGCAATGGGGTCTGTGGTAGCTGGCCCCAGTGTTCACCGCCATATTTAATCAATCCCTGGCGGAGTCAGTGGTCCCTGCCTGCTTCAAGATGTCTACCATCATCCCTGTACCGAAGAAACCCTCCCCAACATGTCCAAATGACTACAGACCGGTGGCACTCACCTCTGTGGTCATGAAATGTTTCGAGAGGCTGGTCAAGGACCACATTTGTGCCTCCCTCCCCAGTGATATGGACCCTATGCAATTTGCATACAGGACAAACAGGTCCACCGACGACGCGGTCTCTCAGGTACTGCACAGCACCCTCTCGCACCTTGACCGTCAGAAGGGGGGCTATGTGAGACTGTTGTTCATTGACTACAGCTCAGCGTTCAACACCATAGTCCCCACCAGACTGGTGGACAAGCTGATCGAGCTAGGTCTGAGCTCCGCCCTGAGTGCCTGGGTACTGGACTTTCTGAGCGAAAGACCCCAGGCGGTCAGGGTGGGGGGTCAGACCTCCAACACCATCACCCTGAGCATCGGGTCCCCCCAGGGCTGTGTTCTGAGCCCCCTGCTGTACTCACTCTACACACATGATTGTGTGGCCAAGTTCAGCTCCAACTCCATAGTGAAGTTCGCAGACGACACGGTGGTGGTGGGGCTGATCTCGGACAACGACGAGAAGGCCTACCAGGAGGAGGTTGAGGTACTGGAACGCTGGTGCCAGGACAACAGCCTGCTCCTGAACATTGGTAAAACCAAGGAGCTGATCGTGGATTATAGGAGAGGACAGCAGGAGACGCACACACCACTGATGATCAACGGGGCTACCGTGGACAGGGTGAGCAGCTTTAAGTACCTGGGGGTCCACATCTCAGAGGACCTGACATGGTCAACACACATAGACACAGTAGTAAAGAAGGCGAAACAGCGCCTCTACCACCTGAGACAGTTAAGGAAGTTCAGAGTATCGGGGAAGATACTCCAGTCCTTCTACTCAGGAGCTGTAGAGAGCATCCTGACCGGAAACATCACTGCCTGGTATGGAAACAGCACGGCACAGGACAAGAAGGCCCTACAGAGAGTGGTGCGCTCAGCCGAGCGTACCACGGGTATTGCACTACCTCCCCTGCAGGTTCTATACAACAAGAGGTGCAAATCCAGAGCCTGCAGAATAATGAAAGACCCCCACCACCCCAATAACAGCCTGTTTCAGCTGCTGAGGTCAGGCAGACGCCTGCGAACCCCAGCTACTAGGACAGAGAGGCTTAGGCTTAGCTTCTTCCCCCAGGCCATCAGAGTCCTGAACAATGAACATTGAGCACCACAGAACACTGAACTATCCACACATAAGCACACATGAGCACACACACGACACGCACGCTGTGCACGCTCACACACTGGCAGCCACTTTAACACTTCAACATGAGCGGGCACACACTCATGCGCACACACTCACACTTATAGCCAAAAGGAAAGGCCACTTTAAATCAGTATTAGCAACAGTAACAGTGTATTGCACTACCAAAGCTACCTAGCATGTCCTATATGCTCTGTAAATAACTATGTACAGATACCGATTTTGATGTCACACCATGTTACCTGTTACCTGTTATTGCACAATTTTTTTTTTATTGGATTCTATTATATGTTGTACCCACTGTATTGCACATTGTTGCGGGCAAGACCACCTGCATTTCATTGTATACTCGTATGCCGTGACAAATAAAACTCTTGACTTGACTTGACTTGACTTGGTAGGGACTGGTGCATAGCCTTCTTCTCCCAGTTTCCAGCCATAGTCCAGAACATCCAGTGATGGACTTTGTAGTAGAAGCCAGTCTCTGGTTTGGAGATATGCCTGGAGAGAATGTTGTGCTGCTGCTGCTGTAGTCAGGGGCAGTTTCTCTGGGCTGATTTTCCCTGCTGCAGCCCGCTTGCTGAACATTTCAAATCTCAAGTCCCCCAAGCCTTGGGGTGGTGGTTTCCCATGGAACATGAGTTTGAATATTTCACAGCCGGCTGTGATGATGGTATCTTTCTGGGCTTGGATGTCAAGAAAAACTTCCATGGCCTTCTCAGCTTGATCCGTCTTGCAGAGTGTGCGTAGCAAAGTTGGTTTGCTAAAGCCAGAAATTGCAGACACGGTATCGCAGCCTGAGAACCTGTGTAGAAAGAGTAGATATTTCCTGTATTTCTGTGGGAGGGCCTCTTGTATCTTTCCAACATCGTAAGACACATTGTTTGCTGTTGTGAAGAAGACTGAGTGGTCTGCATCATGATGAATGAGCATAATCAGGATGTCCGTATCATCAGCTCTCCCCTCAACAGCGGACTCTCTTGCCTCATCTAGAGCTGCCTGGATGATAGAAGTGTCTGCATCATCAAAGCATTGATGTACACGGATGCCATTACTACTGAATGTCTCAGCTAGAAGCAGGATAAGCTGGGCCTTGTTGTTCTTGTTGTCAAGGAACTTTTCTATAGGAATAATGGTTTGGATGTCTGGGCGAATCTGGATGTCACAGCATGCATGCTTTGTATGTCTGAGATGATCATGGTCCTTGGTCGAGTTGTCATATCCGTCAAAAACCACAGTGATCCGGAGGTGCTGGCTTCCCATGGCCTTCACAAACCGGAGGTAGCTCTCAGTGATGTCCTTCCAGGTGAGGTTAACCTCCCACTTGACATTCTGCAGGAGCCACCCACCATCAATCACAAGGCTTGTGCATGGGGTTTGCCCAATGGGTTCCACAAATGTCTTTAGGAACTTTGCTAGGGCAGCCTTATCTGGCTTTCGCATCTTCTGGTTTTTGTCAAAAAGAGACATCTGTGTTGGCGTCAACTCAAATAGCAGAGCTTCTTTGGTCTTGACTTCATGCTCACTGATGATGATGAGGCGGTTGAAGAGCCTGAGTGAGTCAATAACCAGCTTCTCCCCACTGACTTTGGGTCCAGATCTGAGGGTTGCTAATGATTTGACTTTGTACTTTGTTTGCATTGTATCATTAACAGTTTTCCCATCCATCTTGGCCTTTATGGTCGGGGCTGTACTGGGCCTCCTGGTCCAGAGTACGTTGCTGCTGGTGGGCTTGACATTCCTCCTCTTCCTCTTCCTCTTCTAGGTCCTGGAGTCTTCTAGTCAGTCTCTCCGCGACGTAGGCCGGTTCTTCCCGGTGGCTGGGTCTCGTATGGACCGGTCGGGGAGGGGGGTCGGAGACGTAGACAGGATCCTCTTGTTGGCCGGGTCCTGTCTAATAATTCTTCATTCATTATACTGTTCATATGTTATTCTCCTCTCCTTTGCCTTCTTTTTTGATCCACTTTTTCTCCTCCTATTTTTCTGTATTTTCCTCCCATCCCAATTTTTTTGTTGTTATGCCAATTCCCCCCTCCCCTTCCTGGCCGTTGCGCGCATGTGCCCCCCACTGGTCGGTCTAGGGAGCCCTGAAGTCTATCACATGCTTCCTCCGATACATATGGAGACAGCCAGCAGCCTCTTTTCACCTGGCAGCGAGGACTCTCATTGGTGAAGTGTAATGCGTGGGAGGTCACACTACCTTCACCATTTCCCTCCCTCGCTGTGCAGGCACCCTGACCGACCTGTAGGAGTCGCTGTTTACAATGACCAGATTACCACCCACCAGCTTCCCTCCCGCTGACACTGCCAATTGTGCCAGTATGACGACCGGCCAAGCCGGAGGCACTGCTGACAGCCGGATTCGATACCAGTGTCTCTGCGTTGGTAGACAGACGCTTAGTCCGCTGTGCTACCCGGCCGCCCTCTCCTTTGCCTTCTTGTACTTAAAAAATTTAAAAATAAATGTCTGGTTATTGACTCGTGTCAATCTTCCATGTTTTCGCTATAGTGTCTGCCTTATGTCTCTGATCTTGTTTTGAGTTTATTTTCTATACCATGTTTTCATGTATTTCGTTCATATATGTCTATGGACAATGGGATGGGAGTGGAACATTGTACAAGCCCTTTGGGCTTCATTCCCTCCTAGCAATGTTTTTTTTTAAATAATGTGCTAAATAAATAAACTAAACTAAACTAATGGCTTATGGGCCAGTCCACAATACAATAATTCCTGGACTCACAACAACTTGCCCTCTCCTCCCTTTGATACAATAAGGACTCATAATATTCATCCCTGGTCTCAAGTAATGTATAAAGTAATGTAGGATATATCTATTTTGGAGTAAAGCATGTGCTGATATAAGATCATATATTCCTGTGGAGACATCAAAGTCAAAGTCAACTTTATTGTCAGCTTTCCATTTGTGCAAGACATACAGAAAATGTAAATGTTGCCCCCCCCCCCCTCTTCCCACTGTGTATATCAAACACCTGCATCAAATAATGTAACACTGTAACCCTCTCCCTGCTGCTTTGTCCTGTCTGTGCTACTGTCATGTCCTTGTACTGTCATATTGTTTCTTCTTATGTGCTTGTTTGTTATGGAAAATCTAATAAAAATGGAAATAATAAAAATAAATAAAGGAGATACCTTTTTTAGATTAAATGATAACTTGCTTATTTGTATCTTCTCTGTGCTGTAGGCCTATCTATTTTTAGAAAAAAGAAGAAAACACTCCGGGATCTTGACACTGAAAACATCACGACCACCTGCCGAGTTGAATATGTTGTATTTTTACCTAAATTAGACTTAAATACAGCGCACTGCATCTGAGATAAGCAGACGTGGCAAGGAAAGTATTCCTGCTGATTGAAGTTGATGTAGAAAGAAAATAATTGAGAGACTCTGTTTAGTCCAAACTGTTTTCCTGAGAAAGAGGAAGATGACTGGATCCTGTGTGATGCACCATGTGAGCGAGGAAGAGGAAGATTACTGGATCCTGTGTGATGCACCCAGGGCCGCCTGGGAGAAATGCGAGGCCCTGTGCGAGATTTAAAACGCGAGCCCCCCCCCCCCCCTAAAAGGTAAAAAAAAATATATATATATATAAAAATAAAAAATAAAAAAATATTATATATATATATATATATATATATATATATATATATATATATATATTTTTTTTTTTTCATACAGTCAACATATTCTTAAATAATAGCGCTGCCTGGGGCTGGGCATGATACAGTCAACATATAGCAAGAGAGAGAGCTCCCGTTCTACAGTCAATATACAGTGTTATCGCTGCACAGACCCGGCAATGGCCCTGACCCTCCAACAGAGCAAGGCCAGATAGAGAGAGAGAGAGAGAGAGAGAGAGAGAGAGAGAGAGAGAGAGAGAGAGAGAGAGAGAGAGAGAGAGAGAGAGAGAGAGAGAGAGAGAGAGAGAGAGAGAGAGAGAGAGAGAGAGAGAGACACACACATTGGAAAGAAACAATCCAAAACCAGAGCAAATTGAAATGCTATCCTAAACAGAGAGTACACAGTGGCAGAATACCTGAGCACTGTGACTGACCCAATACTAAGAAGATCCTTGACTAGGTACAGTCAAGGAGAGAGATAGATAGAGCATGTCTGTGTGTGTTAGAAAGAGAGAGAGCATGTCTGTTTGTGTGTGTGTGTTAGAGAGAGAGCATGTATATGTGTGTTAGAAAGAGAGAGAAATATAGAGAGAGAGCATGTCATTTTGTGTGTTAGAAAGAGATATAGAGCATGTCTGTGTGTGTTAGAAAGAGTGAGAGAGAGAGCATGTGTGTTTGTGTGTTAGAGAGAGAGAGCATGTCTTTGTGTGTGTGTGTTAGAGAGAGAGCATTGTGGCATATTCTGGGATATCCTGTGGGATATTTGTGGATATCCTGATGAAGAATGTCTCAGTCAACCGAGGCTTGGATAATAACAAGGTTTATTAACCAAACAGATAGAATACATAGAGAGAATGGCTGAGGCTCTCGCCCCAGGTGATCAGCTGAAATTACCCAGGTAAGAACCTGGATAGATCTCAAGAGGAGATCTATATAGTTAACAGGAGGGGGTGTGGTCCCATTTGATAGGTCAGATGGGGGGGGGGGGGGTACAGGTAATGGGGACACAGGGGAGGGGAGTGTCTTATTCCACAGAGAGGGGGGGGGGGCACAGGTAAGGGGATATAGGGGAGGGGACTATATTTACATGAGAACATTATATATTATACCACAATACTCACTTTTCTTTCTTATAATGTGGGTGAGATTAATGTATAATATACCAGGATTGTTTGGAACAGGTAAAAGTGAGTGGGGATAATAGTTTAAAATAGAATTATTTACATACATGATTAATAGAATTATTTACATACATGATTCATGACATGATCGACTGGACTGCGGTCTGTGTTATTTTGATATCAGAGATGTGGGAATAGATATCACCCTTTTCTTTTATTAATCGCTCAAAATACCTATATCAATGAGTGGTCCTCATCTCTGATATCAAACAACAATTAACATAATCATTAGAAGCTATCGCTGTGCAAATATCTTGGCATACCTTCAGTCGTTCATGTCGTGACTCTGGGGAGCTAATGTGATCGTTGTGCATACAGGCATCGTAATAAACCAATTAAATACATGCACTGTCTGTGTGGTCAGAATGCACAGGGTGAAAAAAACAAAATTGTGTTCATAATTATTAGGAATCGGATTTACACATAAGGCTAATGTGTACAAAAACATTTTAACAACCGTTAACCTGGTGGTTAATAAAACTAACATGATTGCTTATGGGAAACTGTTCACAAATATATATATATATTTTTGCACATTTTGTGATGATTCTTGATGAAATTACTTAGGATCCAGTTGTATTTAATCTGAGTTTGAGTGTCACTTTCATCTGTGATTGCCTCAGCTTTGTTGGTCTTTACTTAGAATCAGGCAATTTTCTCCATTTCTTCTCTATAAATGAGGAGATAAAACGTCTTATGCATCGCTTCTGTATGTAATTCTAGTGCATATACTATCAATGGTTCACCATACAGGTGCAAAACAACGTTACATGTCCTCTTCTATGAGAGAATAAAACAACTGATTCTTTCTTGTCTGACAATACAATTTTGTAACCTAAGTAATTCTAATGTGATGTAATGTGATCATGTGGTCACTTCTTCCTTCAGCAATACATTTTAGCTCATTATTACTAACCATTGTTAATGCTTTCTCATTGATTTCTTTTCATCACATCCCTAGTTCATCGTTTTGCAGATACATACAATTGTGTGAAAAGTTTCCTGCTTGTGAAGGTATTAATCTGAATGATGTTGCGTCGTTGTTGACAAGGTGTTCTCTGTCGGTCGTGTGGCAGGGCCAAACAGTAACACATACAAATTAAATAAATACATACAATAGACATTACCTTAGTGGCTAATGTGTCAAAATAAAATTGAAAACCGTTAACCTAGTGGTTAATATAAAAGGTGATTATGATAATCGTTATGCATTGTTCTGTGGTCAAAACAAACTTGGTGTCTTGGAACAATCCAACTGGTTCTGCCCTGTTTAACAATATAATTTTTCAATGTGACTCTGTGATCATTCCTTATTGTTATTATAAATTGGTTATTGCAATCTTATTGGTTGTATTTCATCATATTCTTAGTTCATAATTTTCTTGATACATATGAACTTTGTGAAACATCTCTTGTTTGTGAATCTGACAGTTGCTGCGTCGCTGTTGACCATCTGTTCTCTGCCAGGGATGTGTCCTTCTGTGGTGACCTGCTGTGTGTTGAACGTATCGTACATTCAGTTGATGTTTCTGTGAGCCTGTCGTGTGGCAGTAAGACAGTAAAAAGTAAATAAATACATAACAATTTTGGACAATGTGTATTCAGAAGTCTCTTCGTCCACAGGTCTCATTTGCTATGTGTCTCTTCTTGACGATGCAGTCGGGAATATTCACTGGTCGCCGTCCATTCCCTGTCAAGGGTCACTTGTCTGCGCTGCTCTCCATCACCACCACATGTCTGCCACTGTGCTCACGCTTGGCTCCCATCAGGCCCAGAGACATGGTGGTCAGGGCGTTTTTTGAATGTGTTGTGCTGGTTTCGCTGTCCTCTCCTCGTCATTGCGGTACCACTTGATGGAGGGCGAGGGCCCGCCGGTGTAGTGGCTAGTCAGTAGGACGCTCTCTCTCACACGGATGACAATCTTGTCATGGGAATCCACCTTGATGGTCGGGGCTTTGGTTCCCATCTGCAGGTGATGGGTTTGGTCTGCAGTGCCGGGGTGGAGGCCGTCAAAGGTTGATCTCCTCTTCGTCAGTGTCTCCTTGGTCAGTCTCCTTCGTGGTCCTCTGCTCCACTTTCTTGGGGATGTCTGTGGGCTGGGTTGGATGGTTCTCCCACGGTTGTTGTCGTCGCCTCTGGTTGTGTCCGCAGCTCCTTGGTTCAAGTCACGCGTCGTCTCATTCGTCCTGTCCTCTCACCAATTCGTGATCTGAGGGTGATAAACACTGCCTTAGAAAACTCCTCACATAAATGATTTCAACGCCTTTCTGCTAAAGTGGAAAATCATTTTGGGATTAATTCAATTCATTGTAAATAAAATCACTTAATTGACAATAAGAAATGCAAGCCAATTGCATTAGCAGTGATTCTTTACGTCAAGAAGGTCACATTCACTACAATTTTATCAGATTTTGTATCTAACTAGATCTTACAGCATTAGGCTTTAAATAAAATTTGTAAATGAATGGCAAAAGTCTTGAATCAGATAAAATAGTCTGTGGTGTTAAATTGAAGTTGATCTTACCTCAGGCCGCGTACGATGGTGTGCTTCTTCAAGATACTTACCTCGCCATGACTTCTCGGTTGTTCTTCACATCTCAGTGTGGCTCATCATAGCATAGCATGGGGAAAAAACATAAAATCTAGGTAGCCAGTTAATTTTGCATAAAAAACAATCATTTCTTATCATCTAACCCTAACTAACCTTACTGTCATGCATTTGTCCTAATAAACTAATCTACACTGTAGCACTCAACACTTTGATGACCATTGTTACTCAGCTGATAGAGGTGTGCCTTGCCTGATGTCCTGTCGTACAGAACCTGTGAGTCGCTTTGGATAAAAGTGTCAGCTAAATGATCAATGTTGTTGATATCTTGTACATTTAGATAATTGTGCTGCAATTTTGGTGGTTGATAATTTTGCAGTCGTGGAAAGTACTTGAAATTTGCAAGGAGTTAGTGGTTAAGCAGAGAATAGAAGGAGGGGGATAGTATGTTAAATTGTTTTCATCATTGATCTTTCATCTCAGGCACTTCTACTTTGTTTGGTTTTATTCAGAATTCATATCTCTAATTTGTGTGCCTCTTGAAAAGAGATGATGAAAACAACTGGTTAGTTATTGTTAGTATGGGAATTAGGTAGACTTTCATGACTGCAACATCATCATGTGTGTCTGATTTCATGTTTAACTAAGTGGTTCTCTGTTGGTCCACCAAGTCTGTGGTCAGAGTGTAGGCATACCCTGTGGGTTTCAAGTGCCCATCCAATGGTGTCTGCTATCGTCGTCTCTAGGTGTGGTCAGAGTCCTCTCTAGGCATTTGCATTGTTTTGTCTCCCAAGTGCCCACTCTGAAGAAATTTACATGTGGGTATTTGGATGCAGATTTGTTCCAAATGGTCAATCGATTGTCTCTCAGCTCTGCACTGTCTCTCGGTTGACATGCAAATTGTTGGAGCTTCAGTCTTTTGTGATACGCTTTGGGTGTAGTCATGCACTGTTTTGCATCTCGCCTCAGAGCCAGATCTGTAAATACAAACACATGTTAATTTTCCACTCTTTTCTTTTATTCTGAGTGGGTTCTCCTTGATTGTCTGTGAGCTTAACAAAACATCAGCTATTTCTCATCCATCCTGTCCTAGGATGTAATGATAGTGTTATCATTTATCAATCATATCGCATATGTACACAAGCATCATATGAATGTGGAACCACACATTTTGAATCATGTTTAAAAATGTCTTACAATGGAAAGGGCTAGTTATCTTTCATTGGTTCTTTAGATAAACACATTAACTCAAGTGAATATAACCTAAACATCTTACTTTTAAACATAATCTATGTTGTTTGTGTTCCAAGTTTTCAACATTGAAAGCTTATAAAGCCTAATCTAACGCTGTTTATGTGGACTACAAGGTACGCCCACAGATGTATTATAATTCTGAAACAGACATTGTAATTAGCTTTATGTGACTTATAATGTGTAAATTAAAGCAACATAAACACTCAAGTGATCTGAGATAGTTGTAATTTGCTGTAACTGATAGTTGTGTATATGTACAGTTTCTACGTCAAATGACTCCCTTTTCTTGACTCCTTTTGTATCACAAACAGTACTAAATTTGCAAATCTGGTATGTCATAAATGTACAGATGTAGCAGTACTGACTATCTGTATGTCATGTATGTCATAATATGTTCTGATAAATTGAAAATGGGGGACCCTGATGTAAACAAGACTAAAGTCTCTCTCTGGTCTGCATCCCCTTAACAATTGTGTGTATTGGGCTGTACTGTATTGTACCCATTCTGCAATCTGTTAATAAAGTTTTCAATCAATCAATCAAAGCATCTATATTTATGATTTTCATACTCACCGGGGAAAGCTGCAATGTTCGGTTCGTTTCTCCGGTGGTCTGGGATGGTGCAACCTGCATCTCGTCACTGCAACTCAACATTTTCCAATGGCAGCGCGCACATACATATACAAATAAAACATATACTACACGTGGATTTCACGCACCCTTGGCCTTGGGTACATTACACTTTACGTTCGCTTATGGATAGTTTAATATAAAATAATAACTTCACGGCACGCATAGCGTCACGTCATTGCTCCATGCGACGTTCGTGTGTTCTCATTCACCTCGGAAATAACGCTTTGCAATTCATACAGTATTTTTCCACGAGCTCTCAATAGCCTGGAATTCCTATACCAGCGTTTTGTTACCGAATGAACGCGCCTGTGCATATGTGAAACGTAAACAAACTGAAACGATAAAACTATACTTCCCCAAATGGCCGTTCCCGTGGGCCGGTGTTCTGCGGAATCCGGAAATTACTATCCTAGTTTGTTCCCGTGAACTGCACTTCAATGTTATTCTTTGTATATCGGTAACTCGTCTCTCAATGCTCGTCGCGCTATCCGTAGCCGGTTCTTGACTCAATAAAGCAATGCGACGGGTCCTATAATACTTGTGCACATACAAACGAGACTTAAAACAGACAAACAAACATTAATACATATAAGTTAACGTGTGTGTATATCTGACTGTATTGGATCGCTGTACGTTTAGTCGTCCAACATCTGTTGCGACAAGGCATTCATACCCTTGATATATAACTACACATCGTTATTAAAATCATAACGACCGAACCTGACTTCGAAATTTACCAGCGATATATTAGATTATATATACCTTTTAATCATACTCTCGGCCTCTTAACCCGCGACTAACGTCCTGTTTAATGTACTTTCCGCGACTGATGTCCCGTTTAATGTACATTTACGTACTCCCGGGACATCGCGTAATCATGTACTAACTAGGACATCGCGTGATCATCTTCCCGCTATCTGTATTGATCAATTGGTTAATTTAATCCAAAATACATCGTTTTCAGGAATGGAAAAGATTGTGAGCTTAGTTTGAGGTTGAAACAATGAATATTATGACGCTACTCTGGTAATTTCTAATTATGATTCTATCAGCTTCTCGGTCCTACTTCCCGCCTCTTTGCAAAGGAATCACAGAACGTTTTTTAACAGAGTAGCGTTTTCAAGGATATCACATCTAATAAGCCCACGTTTCTTGCCTTGTTGCCTATTTTTTAGTCTGAATTAGACTTGGGGTAGCAATCCAACAACCTGTATTGTGTGCCTTAACTTTTGGTCGGCTCCGACTCGACCTGGAATAGCACTTCAACCTTTGTGCCTAAACTTTTGGGAATAGCACTATAACCCATCCTCTCAGAACCGCCTGATAAAGGACCCAGGTGCACGCGCGCCCTGGTAACGATTCTCAATACAGATCAGATATATTAATGCACATTATTCCTACTCAGCCATGATCTCAATATTTGACAACATTCTGTAATATTCACCTGGCACAGAGAAAAGCGGGAAGGTTTCAATTCCTTTCCATACATTTTGTCGACCATCCTATTATACTCACTTTTCTCTGTATAGTTGAATGATACAGCACGCCGGGAGGACGCAAAAAGTCCGTCACAAGTTCGTAGACGCCAATTGTGGGATATTCTGGGATATCCTGTGGGATATTTGTGGATATCCTGATGAAGAATGTCTCAGTCAACCGAGGCTTGGATAATAACAAGGTTTATTAACCAAACAGATAGAATACATAGAGAGAATGGCTGAGGCTCTCGCCCCAGGTGATCAGCTGAAATTACCCAGGTAAGAACCTGGATAGATCTCAAGAGGAGATCTATATAGTTAACAGGAGGGGGTGTGGTCCCATTTGATAGGTCAGATGGGGGGGGGGGGGGTACAGGTAATGGGGACACAGGGGAGGGGAGTGTCTTATTCCACAGAGAGGGGGGGGGGCACAGGTAAGGGGATATAGGGGAGGGGACTATATTTACATGAGAACATTATATATTATACCACAGCATGTATGAGAGAGATAAGCAAAGATGAGCCCCTAAAGGATATTCAACTTTTAATGGAAGAACAAAACAGAAGGAAAAGATAACTTCACAAAGGCAACATGAATATACATAGACCCAAAAGGACAAAGATCAACACTTAAATCCAAAGAGAAGAGGGTCTATACCAGAGAAAACAAAGTAGCAAGGAGCCAATGGCCGACATCAGCTAAATAGGCTAACTGCAAATAGAGTAGCCAGGTACTGACACCAGGCCACACACCGTTAGCTACTACAACAGCTAGCCGGCCCGTTTGGCTCAATATAACGTTAGCTACGTTAGCTAGCCGGCCCGCTTTGGCTCAATATAACATTAGCTACAACAGCTAGCCGGCCCGTTTGGCTCCCGAGAGAGAGAGAGAGATATATCCACGGCGGGAATAGAATAGAGTGCATTAAAAACTCACCAAACGTCCAAGAGGATGGAGACAACCACGTGGAGTTGACGAAGTTCATCTGCCGAATAACCGTCCTCTTCATCTTGGCATAACAATGCTGCACGCGCTCTCTCTCGGTTAGCTAACGCTAGTTAGCCTTTAGCTAAGCTAGCTACTAGCCGACATCATCATGGCTATCCCGACTGAACCACACGTTAGCACTCGATATTATAACGTAGCTAAAGCTAACTAGCTGTCCCTGCCTTTAGCTAAGCCGACATGGCTAGCCTGACTGAACTGTCTGTTGAACAACTTTCATCTTCAGTCCATGCAACAACTTTCATCTTCAGTCCATCTGCCGAATGACCGTCCTCTTCGTCTTGGCTGGCATAACTAAGCATAACCTCCAAAGCTGCACGCGCGAAATAGTCAAACGCAGCTGATGCATGCCGGCGTACACATGATGTAACCCCTCCCTTCGTTGAAACCAATAGTATGTCTGCTGCAGAGCCCCAGAGCTCCAATAGTGAGTATGTCTGCTGCAGAGCCGCAGAGCCAGGAACAAGTCAGACACATTCTACAAACGTGTCTAATGTGAAATATATAAGCATATAAGCAAAACTAGATTTTAGGTCTGTGATGAAAAAGGGCCTCGCGGGAAGGGGGGCCTCGCAAAAAAATAAATAAAATAATAATAATTTTTTTTTTTTTTTGTGCGAGGCCCCCCTTCCTGCGAGGCCCTGTGCGACCGCACTGATCGCACACCCGCTGAGGCGGCCCTGGATGCACCATGTGAGCGAGGAAGAGGAAGAGGACTGGATCATGTGTGATGCACCGTGTGAGAGAGGAAGAGGAAGAGGACTGGATCATGTGTGATGCACCATGTGAGCGAAGAAGAGGAAGAGGACTGGATCATGTGTGATGCACCATGTGAGCGAAGAAGAGGAAGAGGACTGGATCATGTGTGATGCACCATGTGAGCGAAGAAGAGGAAGAGGACTGGATCACGTGTGATGCACCGTGTGAGAGAGGAAGAGGAAGAGGACTGGATCACGTGTGATAGACCGTGTGAGAGAGGAAGAGGAAGAGGACTGGATCACGTGTGATAGACCGTGTGAGAGAGGAAGAGGAAGAGGACTGGATCATGTGTGATGCACCGTGTGAGAGAGGAAGAGGAAGAGGACTGGATCACGTGTGATGCACCGTGTGAGAGAGGATGCTGAAGAGGACTGGATCATGTGTGATGCACCGTGTGAGAGAGGAAGAGGAAGAGGACTGGATCATGTGTGATGCACCGTGTGAGAGAGGAAGAGGAAGAGGACTGGATCATGTGTGATGCACCGTGTGAGAGAGGATGCTGAAGAGGACTGGATCATGTGTGATGCACCGTGTGAGAGTGGAAGAGGAAGAGGACTGGATCATGTGTGATGCACCGTGTGAGAGAGGAAGAGGAAGCGGACTGGATCATGTGTGATGCACCGTGTGAGAGAGGATGCTGAAGAGGACTGGATCATGTGTGATGCACCGTGTGAGAGAGGATGCTGAAGAGGACTGGATCATGTGTGATGCACCGTGTGAGATAGGATGCTGAAGAGGACTGGATCCTGTGTGATGCACCATGTGAGCGAAGAAGAGGAAGAGGACTGGATCCTGCGTGATGCACCATGCGTGGATGCTGACAGTGAGTGGCTTTCAAGTTCCCTCTATATTAAATGATCTTAGAATAGCCCAAACATGCATTAAACATAACCCTGCATTGACTTTTATTTATTTTAAACTTTAATTTGCAGTTATCCATTCTATTCCCATGTCTATCTGGTTCCTTGTAAAACCCATTCACATTATTTACATTTACATGTTGTCATGTAGCTGATGCTTTTATCCAAAGCGACTTACTGTACAAGTTTTGTACTACTATCTCGGATAGTAGTAGGTCTGAGGCGGCCAGAAGATGCCGAGCATAGGGGTCTTGAGGGTGTTTAGTTAGAGACCATTGAACAGAGGTAGGTGGGAGCCGTTCCCTTCAAAGCACGATATGCTAGGTCGAGGGCCTTGAAGCGGTTTCCTGCAGCAATGGGGAGCCAATGCAGGTCCCTGAGAAGTGGGGTGACATGGGCTGACTTCGTTAGGTTTGAGATCAGGCGGGCCGCTGCGTTCTGCATGAGTTGAAGAGGCTTGGTGGCAGTGGTCGGAAGGCCAGCAAGCAGTGCGTTGCAGTAGTCGAGGCGGGAGATGACTGTTGATTGGACGAGGAGTTGGGTGGCTTCTTTTGTCAGGAAGAGGCGGATCCTTCTGACGTTGCTCAGGAGGAATCAGCAGGTTCTGGTTGTCGCTGCGATGTGAGCGGAGAAGTTCAACTGGTCGTCAAGGACAACACCAAGGTTCTTGGCGGTCGGGGACGCGGTCACAGATGCATTCTGTTTAGCTTAGGTTCAGTTTGAGGTGGTTGGTCGTCATCCAGGCGGAGATGTCGGACAGACAGGCCGAGATCCGCTCAGAGACGTGGATATCTGAGGGAGGGAAGGAGAGGAAGAGATGAGTATCATCGGCATAGCAATGATACGAGAAGGCATGAGACGTGATAATGTTACCCAGAGATTTAGTGTAGAGGGAGAAGAGAAGGGGTCCAAGGACCGAGCCCTGGGGGACACCCATTCACAGGGGGCGGGTGGCAGACAGGGTCCCTCTCCATGACACTTGGTAGGAGCGGTCATTGAGGTATGATGTCAGCCATGTCGCGCAGAGCCAGCCACTCCCATTCCTGCGAGGGACGCGAGGAGGATCTAATGGTTGTCTGTGTCGAAGGCTGCAGATAGGTCTAGGAGAATCAGGACAAAGGATGTAGGTTAAAGATGTAGGTTACAGATCAATAACATCTATCAGTCCAGCTTTTGTAAAATACCTTAAACATTGTTTTTTAAAGAGAGACTGTTTAGAAAAATTTTGTAGAAGGATAGCAAAGACAGTTACTGTTCAACTGGCATCTGATGATGACATAGGTACTGAGCTACAGTATTATTACAATTATTATTATTAAAACTTTTTTTACAGAATGTCTTCCTTTACTTAGTCAGTAACTTGACCTTGGCTTTGTAAGGGCTGCGTGTGTGTGTGGGTCACAAGCAGATAATAGGGACTCTTTAAGTTATCCGTGTAACGAATAACCACTAAACTGCGTACGCAGACATTAAGGAGAAGGGGGGAAATAAACAACAAAAAACAACCTTTACAGGTGGAAGCCTCAAAGTGAGTATTTAAAAAAATAAGTCAAGTTCAAAAAACAGGCCGACACTCAATAAAGAGGTATTGTAGACAAATAAATAAGCCACAAAGGCAACTCCTAAAAACAGAGTTTATATTGAAAACATAAAACAATAAACCTCCACCAAGGGAGTTTATGTGCTGTAGTGGGCAAAAGACAGTTCCAAAAGAAACACAAGAAAACTGTCATGAAAATAAACACTACCATAAAAGGCTCAGCCTCTATAAAACAAAGTGTAAAATAAAGCCAGTAGCCCAAAACAAGAATGGCTACAAAGAAAGGCTAAATGCTGAATAGGCCAGATATCAGCACTACATTTCAATATAACAAGCCTGACCAGAAGGACAGCCAACACAAAGGAAATGAAAAAGCAGTTAACGCTGCGAGATTCAAACTAGACTCAGCTTTATCATAGGCACAGCTGCACTAACTCAGGTGCAATCAAGCCCACACACCTGCCGACCCATGAGGCAATTAACCACAGAGGTTAGTGATTGACAGCTATCCCTCACAGGAAGATGAAATAGACAGCTGTCCCTCACAGAAAGGAAAAATAAAGCAAAAACCATGACAGGCTTAATAGCTAAATACAGTAAATGCATAAACATGCCAGTGAAGATGCCTCGGCTAGAATGGTCACTCCACAGAGATGGCCCTCTCCTCTGTCCTGATTCTCCTGCAGCTGTCGGCAGCCTTCAGCACAGTCAACCATCAGATCCTCCTCGCATCCCTCGCAGGAATGGGAGTGGCCGGCTCTGCACTGGCATGGCTGTCATCCGACGTCGACGACCACTCCTACCAAGTATCATGGAGAGGGACCCTGTCAGCATCAACAGTCATGTCTCGCCTCCTGCAATACACTGCTTGCTGGTCTACCGACCACCGCCACCAATCCACTTCAACTCATTCAGAATGCAGCCGCCTGCCTGATCTCCAACCTACCAAAGTCAGCCCATGTTACCCCACTTCTTAGAGAGCTGCACTGGCTCCCCATTGCCGCACAAATCTGCTTCAAGGTCCTTGACCTGGCATATCACGCAGTGTAGTGGCCGACTGTCATTCCTGGGTGTGCTGACAGCGTCCACGATGCACCCGCAATTACTTCTTTACTCAGTACCAAAGTTGTGGATGTTAAATGAGGTGAATGTCCAAGTTGCAGCTGGTACGGTTTACAGGGTTTTATTGTTGTCCAAAGGTGAATGATAGTGAATGATGATGAACAGAACAGTTGTCAATTGTTTGTTTACGGATAAGCAGTTCCAACAGTGAGACAGGTTTGAAAGTAAATCCCTTGCAGGTGCATGAGATTGTAGTGATCCCCTAGGTTACTTATAGAAATGGGGCTGTAATGGAGGTGGTGATCCCCCTAGTGTTCAAACATAAATAAGACACTATAGTCCAAACGATATGAATTCTAATACTCTAATATATAAATCCACCAAGTCGGTTTCTGCTTCTACACGCCGGCCCCTTAATTGTGCACCAAAACACAATTATAAAATTATATACGTATCAAAGAAGCTACCGACATAATCTATAATCAATGTCAATGTCCTCAATAATAATCAATATGAAATCATAATTCTAAACACAAAGAAACTTGACTGGGTCCTGTGGTTTTCACCTGTTGTCCCTGAGCATGGGAAGAACAAATCAGTTAGTGAGTCAAGTAACAGTCAAGGTAACCCAATAACATTCAAATGTTTTTTTTTATTATTATTATTTTTTATAACAACAGAGCCATAACTCTGATAGGAATATAGCCAATGTCTATTCAATGTTCATTCAATGTTCAACAGAGCCATATAGCTCTGATATGCCTATGTCTATTCAATGTCTATACAATGGTCAATGTTCATTGGTTGTGACTCTCCATCAGGGTTAATCAGGACTGTCTGCGGTAAGTCGGTCAAGAAGTCTCAGCCGGCTTTCGCAGGTTTCCCTGCTCCGTCTTCTCTTATAATTCTTTCTCTTGGAAACTGGCATGATTGCAAGTGTTTGGTCATCACCGGCCCCGGTAACACCATGTGTTTTTCCGTCTGAATTCAAGACTTCTTTAACAAATGTGTCTATCATTTGATAAGCTTCTTCAGGTAGTTGGTTTTCCATTTCTTTATCTTTGTTTTCATTGTCGGAGGCTTGTTGAATTAAGGGACTCTGTGTGGGGATGTTAGTGACTGTCTAACTGTACATATGACTGTTTACACCTGTAACAGGCTACCTGTGTATATCATTGTCTCTACCAGATGTAGCCAGTTATATATATATATCTGTCTCCACTGGAGGGCGCTCTAGGCGTAGCTACCTGAGTATTCTACCATAGAGGTAACTATAAAATAGATTGTCCCCACCCATTTCTTTCTCTCCTCAACGGCTCTCAAAGAGAGCAGAGCTCTGTACATCTACTGCTTATATGTGAATAAAGAAGTCAAGCCAGTTTGGGCACAATAGAGAATCCATGCCTCTTGACCACATTCTTGACGCCCCAAAGCGAGTTCTGCTAACAAAGCTCCTGTAGTGATGTCAAAACTCTTGCTCTGTTTCTCGTATTCTTTTGAAGTTGTATCATCTTTCTTAGATGTTCTGTCTTTCTTCCCTCTCTGAGACTCAGTGGTCAGAGAATCATCTATTGGCTCATCCTCCACAGAATCTACAATCTGATATGAATCCCACCCTTCTTCTGATACTTCTATCTTGGTTCTGCTCTTTCCCGTTGGCTTGTCATCTCCTCCAACACTCTTGTCCTCAGCAAGTCCTTGCAGAGTAGAGCTACGTTTTGGGAGATGCACCTCTATGCTGCCGTCTTTCTCCTCTTCAGGGCGGTGCCGCTTGGTCAGCCTTTTTGGACTGGCTGCGACTGCTGTTTTCCTGCTTCTGAGAGCTCTTGTTTTAAACACTGGAGGTTCAGTAGTGGTTTTGTTATGTGCATCTTCCTCTTCCTCTGCTTCATTCTCTGAGGAGCTGCAGTCGTGCACATCATCTGGTTTCCCAGTACACTCTTCATCTGTGTAATCATCGGATGCCTCTCTCTCATCATCATTTTCCTCCTCGTCTTCATCAGGTGTACATGTAGCAGAGTTAATGGTTGCCTTTGCTGGTGCCGTTTCAGGTTCTTCTTCTTGCATTTCATTTGCAGCACTCTCCTCCACAGCTGTCACACTGTATTTCTCCTTTTCAATGTCTGACACAGCGATTTCCTCTGTCACTGCTTCTTCTTCTGTGTTTTCGTCATCGGCGTCCTCTTCTTCATCATCGACCCCGTCCTCCTCACCATCCCCAGCATCATCATCATCATCATCATCATCATCATCATCATCATCATCATCATCATCATCATCGTCTAGTTCATTCTGAGGAACTGTCTGAGGAACAATCCACTCCTTGGAGGGAACATAAGGCGCGATCGCTTTGTCGTCCTCTTCTTCATCGCTGTCCTCTTCTTCATCGCTGTCCTCTCCTTCATCGCTGTCCTTTCCTCTGGACTCCGACCACGGCTTGCGAAGTTCAAGGGGGAGTTTATGTATTTTGTGTTCGCACTCCTTGGAGCTGAAATCAACACAGTGATTAGTAAAAACATTATCAGCATCATTGTTATGATATTCATTGGCTGGTTCAATGTTGCGCCTCTCAGTCGAGACTCCCATCGATGATGCCCGCCTGGGCGCTTGCTTGGCTGCTCGCTTGGCTGCTCGCTCGGCTGCGCGCCTGGCTGTGTGTTCGGCTTCATGCTTTTCCAATTACAATTTCAAATCACTTTGTTGTTTCTTAAGCCTGGTTTCCAACTCATATCTCAAATCTTTAAGGTTTACATTGGCAAGGGCAGTTTCATATTTCCAATTACTTTGTTGTTTCTGAAGCCAGTTTACAGTGGCAAGGCGTATAAATAAGCATTCCTTTTCATCTTCAGCCTTTCTTAGCCTAGAGCGTACCCATAAGCTTCTTCTTTAATTGCAATTTGCCTCTTTCTCATCTTGGCTTCAGATATTTTGTTATTTATTCTTTCCAATTCCAATTTCAAATCTTTAAGGTTTAAAGCGTTTAAATGGGCAAGGCGTACCATTAAGCTTGCCTTTTCAGCTTCAGCCTCTCTTAGCACAGATTTGCTGGTTTGCCTCTTGGCTTCAGGCATTTTTACTGTATTTATTTTATTTTTTACATATATCGTTTGTAGCTTTAAATGTTACAATCACAGGGTGACGTGGTGTGACGTCAGAGCCTTCAAAGTGGGTTTATCTTCTTCCCGCTGATGAATGCACTGCAGTAACGTAGTATAGCAACAACAATACGGCACACCGTCAGTTCCATATCTTTCCACAATATCGTAGTCATTCAGTTGCCAATGTGCCAACGTTATTCCGTTTCCACATGTCCAGAGTAACATTAATTGCAATGGTTCCACACTTAATTCTCCGTTGCATTGTCCACTGCTCTATGTATCGGAGTTAAATCAGACAGTCCATTGTGTCATATTTAGTGTCCAGTTTCCACACGTCCAGACAATATTAATTGTGATGGTTCCATATATCAATACGGCGCATAGTCCGTTCCATTATCCACAGCATGGCAATTAAATTAGTTTGTCAATGTGCCAAGGTTGTTTTGTTTCCACACATCCAGAGTGACTTTAATTGCAATGGTTCTACTTATTATGGCATCCAATACGTTCCATAATCCACAGCATCACAATTAATCAATTTGTCAGTCTGACATTATAATACTGAACAGCGTTCGCACGGAAGCGCAACAAGCAGCAATGTCCTGAGTCACGTTTCATTCATAAATACAGTAGCGTCCAAACAATTCCACTTCACGGTAGGCCATTACAGCTCTTCACTGTAATGGATAAATCCTTTATCCAGATCTTCATTAACAGAGGTTTCCAAACAATTTTATCTTCACAGAAGGCTGGTTCAGCTCTTCACGCTACTATCAATTCCTTTATCCAAGTCTTCTACAACAGAGGTTTCCAAACAATTTCATCTTCACGGAAGGCTGGTTCAGCTCTTCACGCTACTATCAATTCCTTTATCCAGGTCTTCAACAACAGAGGTGTTATTCATAAATCTTCTTACCTCTGGCTTTCTTTGGTGAGGGAGGTTGTCCAACTTTATACTCACACATGTCCTTCTATAGTGAGGATATTTTTCCTACTTTTCACTCATGTCCTTCTGTCGTGAGGGGACTTTCAAACTTTCTTCTTTTCACTCACGTTCTTCTGTCGTGAGGGAACTTTCAAACTTTTTACTCACGTCCTTCTGTCGTGAGGGTAATTTCAAACTTTGTACTCACATCCTTCTGTCGTGAGGGTACTTTCAAACTTTGTTCTTTTCACTCACGTTCTTCTGTCGTGAGGGGACTTTCAAACTTTGTAGTGGCCGACTGTCATTCCTGGGTGTGCTGACAGCGTCCACGATGCACCCGCAATTACTTCTTTACTCAGTACCAAAGTTGTGGATGTTAAATGAGGTGAATGTCCAAGTTGCAGCTGGTACGGTTTACAGGGTTTTATTGTTGTCCAAAGGTGAATGATAGTGAATGATGATGAACAGAACAGTTGTTTGTTTACGGATAAGCAGTTCCAACAGTGAGATAGGTTTGAAAGTAAATCCTCGGCAGGTGCATGAGATTGCAGTGATCCCCTAGGTTATAGAAATGGGGCTGTAATGGAGGTGGTGAGCCCCCTAGTGTTCAAACATAAATAAGACACTATAGTCTAAACGATATGACTTCTAATACTCTAATATATAAATCCACCAAGTCGGTTTCTGCTTCTACATGCAGTGAATGGAACGGCTCCCGCTAACCTCCAGTCAATGGTCTCTAACTACACACCCTCAAGATCCCTCTACATCTTCTGGCTGCCTCCGACCCCACTCCTAGCCGAGCTCCAGGAGGGTCATCAAAGAGAAGCCGCCTATTCTCGGTCCTTGCTCCACAATGGTGGAACAAACTTCCCAACACAGTTAGGACATCCGAAATCCATCCAATCTTTCACCGTTGACTAAAAACACACTTCTTCAATCAATATCTGAAATTAAACAAAATGTACATGAAGAAAAACACTAACCTTCTTACTGTCTTCTACTATCATGCACTCTTCCTAATGTACTAATATGTCTCTACTACTATGCACTCAACACTGCAGCACTCAAGTTTCAACACTTTGATGAACATTGTTACTCAGCTGAAAGAGTTGTACCCTTAATGCTGACTTGTCGTACATAACTTGGATAAAAGCGTCAGCTAAATGACTAAATGTAAAATGTAAATGTAGAATGGCTATATAAAATGTAGAATGGCTAAAGCTATATAAATGATCAATTATAAAATTATTCAGCAACACATGCAGGGTAATGCCCTTGATAATAGAGCAGGCAAACATTATCAAATGCAAATAGAAAGTTCCTGCATATGAATATATTGCTCAAAATGCAGTAGGTAATTGAAATGTATCTCTATACCGAATATGGTGTTTTTGAAGAATGGGCGTTCTGTCAAAACCGTTTAAAATGATGGACATTGTGTATATATGGAGACTGTTGTTTATGAGGACAACCATTGTGATTGCTAGGAACCCAATGTGTCTATATAGATGTAAACATGTCATTATAGATAATATCATCTCATCAGGTATTTATGTCATCAGATAAGAAAGAATGACACCGGTTTACTGTCCAATGGACGACAGAGTAGTAGACACTATGAGGAAACCTGTTTCAAATAAAAAATTGAAGGGATTTGCAAGGGTCATGTTTAATGTGAAGATATTGACTGTCATACCCTGTTGATGTTTTTGGGATTATATTATTTCCTTTGTAAAATGTTTTTCCAAGAAGTCAGCCAGTATGCTAATGCAAACCTAAATGGGAGTGTTGAAGTCAGAGGTTCTGTGTAGGATTGTTAGTAACTGTCTAACTGTATATATGGCTGTTTACACTAGTAACTGTTTACCTGCATATATAACTGTCTCCACCAGTAACTGTCTAGCTGCATATATATCTGTTCCCAATAGAGGGCGCTCTAGGCAGAGCCACCCAGGTACACCACCATGTGGCGAGTATAAAAGTAGATGTCTCCTCCCACTTCTTTCTCTCCCCCATGTCTCTCAGTGAGAGAATACCTGTGTTACTGCTCTTTCCATGTGAATAAAAGAAACCACGCCAGTTCAGGCTCAAGACCACATTATTGTCGCCCTATAGCCGAATTCTGTTAACAGAGAACATGAGAAACCAGAGTGTAGCTAATACTTGTGATGTCATCATCAAGTCTGGAGTTGCTCCATAGAATAAGGGTTCTGGTATTCTGGAAAAGAGCAGACAACACTACTATCAAACAAAGGATTTGGTTATAAAAACTCAAACAAACAATCTGTGGGATAACAAAAACTCAATACCTGATGACATCACACGTTTAAGTCTTAGTTTCTGGTTTCTGGCTATATGGACAGACTTGTTTATGTTCATGAATATTGATTGGACTGTCCTAGACCACATAGGCTACAGTAGTAGCCTAGATAATACTGTATGAACTTTTCAATTGGGTGATATTCCCCTTTAATTCCCCCTGATCAGATAATCTGCTAACGTCCTTCTTCCCAGGGTCCCATCGTCAGTGTTGTCGTCAGTATCAGCAGGATGAAGCACCACTGGCACGACCTCCGGCAATTCCGGGAGCAAATGCTAAGCTCAGTGAAATTCTTCATGAAACCACATGAATACATATTAGACAAGTAGTGATCCCCCATAAACCATTTAGAATATTGAATTCATAGCCAAGCCATGGGATGTACGTTCTGTTTTGACACATCGTGGGAGGCAGTTTCTTTCCTGTGCGCATCAAAACAATAAAGGATGAAGGTGTCTATTTTGTGCTTTTCTTTTTTTCCCTTCTTTTTACCCAGGGTGTGTCTGATGTTGTCTATCTTTGTAATCCCTCGAGATGAGAACTACTGTAATGCATTCTGAAGAGTTCTTTTATTTTGCCTCTAATGAGCCGGTAGCCAGCGGCCAACTGATGCTCCCCGCTGTGTCTTAGTCCGTACGCGTACAGCCTTCCTTTCAACCACCCCCTTCCCCCGCCCATCCCCCCAGGGCCCACGGTGCCGGGTCATCACTGCTCTTTATGGTTCACACTGAGACAAACTCTGATCTGGTGACAGTGAGAGTGAAGAGCCGGGGACATTCGTTCAAAAGAGAAAACAAGGGGAGGTGTCTTTCATGGAACATGACACATGTCTCAGAACGGGTCCCTCGGTTATGCTGGTACAACTCTCGCTGAGGCGTTCATTGACACACACACACACACACACACACACACACACACACACACACACACGCACGCACGCACGCACGCACGCACGCACGCACGCACACACACACACACACACACACACACACACACACACACACACACACACACTGCTGCAGGTGGCCACCGATTAATCTCCCATCCACATTGAGATTCAGGTGATTGTGTGGCAACGAAACTCTGCAAATGGGTTTTTGCAGGACTGGATTGAACATCGGTTAGGAGCGAAGAGAGGCAGAGAATACAGATAGTGGACGAGGCGCGTTCTGACTGTTCATACCCAGCACTCTGTACCATCTAAGAAAAGTTACAATATCCATGTACTAGAATACAAGGTAGAACATATGAATGAGTGGAAGGATTTTTTTTTTATCTTCCATCATTAAATGTACAAGAAAATAGCCATTTCCCCTATGGTGCAAAAGGTACATTCTCTTTTGTTCCGTTCTGTACATAACAAGGTAAGCTACTAGATATGGCGTACAATGCTCTGACAGATACCTCTCCCATTAGCTTAGCCAGCGAGATGCTTAATATAAGAGGGAAAAGATGCCCCGACAACAGAAGCGTATCTGACCGTGACCAGCCAATTATCTCTGCTCTGTGTTTTTGTCTATCCGGCACATTTTACCAGTTGAAGGTTAGACCCTAATTAGAGCTCAGTTTCCTCTCCACCCTCGGATCTGAAAGAACCCCATCAAATATTTAACATGAACAAGTTCCTGAGTAAAAGCCTCTTCTAGGACAACACTATAAGACCGTAAAGAAGTAATAGAATAGAATAGACATACTTTAATTATCCCGCGGGAAATTTTACACTACAAATCGCTCACATTAAACATTTAGACAGCACAAAGTAACAAATAAGAATAACAAATTGCCTAAGAATAAGAATAGAATAAAATATACAGTAAATGTTACAAAGGGTCAGATTAAACCGAATATATATATTTATTACTTGAGATATATTGTATAGTATTTGTATATCGTCTGATATCCCTTGTATATTCTTTGTACATATACACGGAATATCCCTTTACCTAGTACAGGCCAGACCATAATATTCGTTCTCCTATTGGATAGCGACCCCCCAGGCGCCACGGCCATACCCCCAATGTCTAGTTCAAAGTCACCGCTAAGACATGTCTCAACATGCCCAGGTTTGCGCAGTAATACGAGACAGAAATAAGGCTGGTACTAGATTATTCACCTTACGTATAAATACGTTGCAGGTGGATACAGCAGTTATGTTACCCCAACAAGTTGAAGCCTTCACCACGATACAACGTGCTGTGAAGTGGGCCCGTTTTGCCCCGAAATAGAGCCTTGAGACCGCGTGCGAATTGATAGCTGAAGTGTCAGAGTTTAACGCTGTATCGTCGAGTTCGACCTATTCTATTATTAAGTAATAGTCTATTATGTATAGCGTATCGTGCGGCTACCGTTCTACAGTGACCAGCATTACCAACGTCTCATCGTACCGAGCTAGTGTGCTTATCCAGGCTGGGCGGCCTAACCTTGTGCCGCCATCCGAGGAGCCCTAGACGAGAACCGTGTGGATATGTACACTGGATAACCTACACCGACGACTACAGAGCCCTTTTCGGCTGGATTATATTGCTTTGGTCCTGTGGCTGCTGGAGCAGAGAATCGTCTACCCCGACTACCGTGTGGGATCTACCCTGTGAGGAGCCCCGTCGAGCCCGCCTCTAGGACTCTGAGGCTGGCTAGCTTTCATCCATGCTGCAGTGCATACCGGAGAATAGCTGTAGCTTTGTCTACGGATCAAGGGATTATTGCACCATCTCCTATACCTGGAGTCTCCTTATTCCTCGTTGATCCAGACTTTTGCTACCGACAAATCCTCTCCCCTGCTGGCTTACAACCGGAGGGAACCCCCCTAGTATCTCCAGCTGACCTACAAGTGTACCTTATATAATTCTTATGCTACAGGTGGTATTAATTATCTCCTTCGTAATATGCCCATGGATTTACGCTCTTGACCTATTCATGCACATTCTTCGCCTTACAAGCGCGACTCTAATTCTCAATAATGTAAGATAATATTGATGCTCTTCTAATAAATATTACAAACAGTACTTTCCTTGTTAAGCCGTGTTATTGTGTGGGTGTTCATCTCATATACATGTGTACTGTATGGCCAGTAGTAATGTACATAACTCAGTAGTGGTTTAATGATACCATACTTATTCAATACAGTCAGGGAATTGTACCCCTCAGTTACAATTGGTCCTTCGAGCCGGAGGGTAATTAGCGTAATATTAATATAATATTTGTAAAGGCCGAATGAGTGTTTTTTGTTATTGATTATTATTATTATTATTATTATTATTATTATTATTATTATTATTATTATTATTATTATTATTATTATTATTATTATTATTATTATTATTATTATTATTATTATTATTATTAGTATTAATATTATCATTATTACTATTATTATTATCATTATTAGAAGGTTACAATTTATGGGAATGTTACAATTTATGGGAATGTAATGATTTATGGGAATGTTATGACTCTGTGTAACCTGTTGGGTGGTCTCTGTTGCGCTGTGGGTGGATCACCTGCACCTGTCAGGTGATCGGCCGCGGCGCGACGGAGATCATTAAATAGGTGATAGGAATCAGCTGCGGGCGGTAGCCGATGGGGAAGGCATATGATTTTCTTACCGCTTAGGAAGCTTAGCGCTTTAGAACGCTTAGGAAGCTTAACGCTTTAGAACGCTTAGAACGCTTCAGCGCTTCAGGACGCTTCGGGAACGTTTTTAGATTAGTCTTATTTAGGAAACACTTTAAGCAATTAGACCAGGTTATATGACGCTTAGGATCGCTGTGATCAACCCTCCCATGTAACCTACTTATTCTAATTAAATCGGATCACCACATCGGTGTCTGATAACGGAGCTTAATGTGTGGAAGACTATTTCTTTGAACGTTGAGCGCGTATGGATTCACTCCCCGTCTACACCAGGAAGCGGCACCGGCATGTTGCCGCTACATTAAGTAAGAAAATCAGCTTTTATTGAAGTCACAGGGGCTTCAATAAAGTGAAAGAGGACTCGCGCAGATATTGACACGACCCAAGGCAGAGGCGCGCGTCAATAAGGACAACTGACGAGGAGGACTGAGTCGCAAGAGGACTGACAAGGATCCAGTATTGTTGAGAGAGACAATCACCGATCGATCAGCAGGAAGGAATCGATCAACTACCACCACACAGTGAATGATCACAGCCCAAGGACATCGCTGCCTGTGATCAGCAACAGATCGATCAACGAAAGCATCACCACCAAGAGGGGAGGATCCTCCCTCCCGGCTCGAGGACAACAAACGGAACGTGCGTGAGTAGAGTGTATGAATGGTATAGACACTACTGCGTACGTGGCGCGCGCAAACGGCGCCGTGGAATATAAGCCAAATTATAAAGCTGTCTTAAGAACTGGTCGATAAATATAGACAAGATGTCAAGATGTCAGATATTCAAACAGAGAACATGGATTTGACACAAGCAGCAGATATTAAAACAGAGAACATGGATTTGACACAAGATGCCAGATATTGAAACAGAGAACATGGATTTGACACAAGCGGAAATGGAGGCTGAATTTAGTCTAAAGAGGGCTGCATTAGAGGCTGAATTAAGCCATAACAGAGCTGCGTTAGAGGCTGCATTAGAGGCTGATGCAGCTGCATTAGAGGCATATGAACTTTCCGCCAGAGCTGCATTAGAGGCTGATGCAGCTGCATTAGAGGCATATGAACTTTCCGCCAGAGCTGCATTAAAGGCAGAGTGGGAGATATTGGAAATTGATACCGACATCTCTGTATCAAAAGCCAAAATCAAAGTAATGGAGCATTTTGAATTAGAGGATAGATTAAGGCTGCAGGAGGCTAATTTAAAGGCTGAATTAAAGGTTAAATTAAGGCTGCAGGAGCAGGAGCAGCTCCAGCTAATTAGCCACCAGCAACAGCAACAGGAGGCCAGACCGGCTGACAAGAAACAGTTTTACTCTGACTCTGTCAACCCACGTGACATGCCTGCCTGCAAAGAGCAGCTGAGAAGAGAGGAGAGAGAGCGGAAGTACAAGCGTAGACGGATTGAGGATCAGCAACAACTTCTGCGGCTGCAGAGACAGCTTCAACAGGAGAGGGCCTACCTCGTGTCTCTACAGCAACAACAACAGCAACTACAGCAACAACAACAGCAACAACAGCCACAAGAACAGCAGCAACAACAGCAGCAACAGCAGCAACAACAGCAACAACAGCAGCAACAACAAGAGCAACAACAGCAACAAGAGCAACAACAGCAACAGCAGCAACAACAGCAGCAAGAGCAACAACAGCAGCAACAGCAACAACGGCAGCAAGAGCAGCAAGAACAACGGCAGCAGCAACAAGAGCAGCAACGCCAGCAGCAACAACAGCAAGAACAACGCCAGCAGCAACAAGAGCAGCAAGAACAACGCCAGCAGCAACAAGAGCAGCAACGCCAGCAGCAACAACAGCAAGAACAACGCCAGCAGCAACAAGAGCAGCAAGAACAACGCCAGCAGCAACAAGAGCAGCAACGCCAGCAGCAACAACAGCAAGAACAACGCCAGCAGCAACAAGAGCAGCAAGAACAACGGCAGCAGCAACAAGAGCAGCAACGCCAGCAGCAACAAGAGCAGCAAGAACAACGCCAGCAGCAACAAGAGCAGCAACGCCAGCAGCAACAACAGCAAGAACAACGCCAGCAGCAACAAGAGCAGCAAGAGCAACAACAGCAGCAACAGCAGCAACAACAGCAACAGCAGCAACAGCAGCAACAACAGCAGCAAGAGCAGCAACAGCAGCAACAACAGCAGCAAGAGCAGCAACAGCAGCAGCAACAACACCAACAGCAACAACAACAGAAGCTAGCCCAGAGCCTGGTTCTCCAGGCTCAGCAGAACCAGCAACAGAACCAAGTCCAGATGGCACCAACCCCGAAGTCTGCAGCCAGCCAGGCTCAGCTGAAGAAGAAGCCAGAGGTGAAAGTGAAGTTCCTTGACGGCAAACAAAGACAACAGCTGAAACAGCAGCAGACGGCCGCCACCAAGCCACAGGTGGCTCAGGTTTCCACGCACCTGCAAAATAAGCTCATGAAGGATGCAGAGCGCAAAGATGATGGCACGGATAAACGGAAGGACAAGGACAAGTACAAGAACAAGAGAAAGAAGGAGAAAGTGAAGTCACCAGACAGCCAGATTAAGAAGGAAGAGAACAGTTCTGTATTGGAAGAGAACAGTTCACGTAAGAATATGAAGTCTGAGCATGAAGAGGACCCCTACCACTCTCCTAAACACCAGAAGTCTCTGAAGAGGGAGCGAGATGACGTGACAGGAATCGACTTCAAACCTAAGAACATCAAGACTAAAAACAAGGTCAAGAAAAGTAAACGGGATGAAGAAGAGGACATCAAGCCCAAGAAGACTAAGAACAAGAGAGGAGTAGTGGTGGAGAGAAAAGACAAGTCTGGAAGATCTCAGAGCAGAGACAACTCTGGAGGATCTAAGAGAAAAAACAAGTCTGGAAGATCTCAGAGCAGAGCCAACTCTAAAAGATCTAAGTGCAAAGAGAAGACTGGCATATCTAACAGTACAGAGAATGTACCTCTTCAAGAGCTAAACAAAGAAGATAGCCATGTCTGGTACAAGGTGTATCATAAAAGAAGAAAGAGAAGACGACATGAGTGGTGCTTGATTCACATCATCATTCCAAGGCACCACCATGGCAAACTCTGGAGTGAGGTGGATTGTGGACTCTCAAGCCCCCCCCCCTTTCAGCCCACTTTGGTAGGGTAAAGGGGAGGCTGACCAAGGTCCTGACAAGGCCTTGACCTTGAGAAAAGGAAACACAAACACAAGAATGTGAACATGATGCATTGGTGTATTGATCACACGACAATAATACCCAATTAAGACCAAGGAATATGCATCATTAAGACATTTAAGTTTATTATGGACTCTTTTAAGTTATGAATTAATCATCGCTATGAAGATTTATTATTTTGTAACATGGAATGTCCAGAAGACCAGAATATGGACTCGGAATGAACATTATCATATCCATTATGGATGGCAAACACGAGCAGGAGCGTCAGCCACACCGGTTAAAGAGCCAAAGGTGAGGCTTGGTGAAGATAATGGGGCCGGTAAGGACTGTGCTTTAGCCATTATAGTGGACTACACAGCGCCCAGGAACCCTGGCCGCTCGGACGGATCCAGGAAGCCTTTCCAAATGACGAAGGTTCAACCAGTGCCTACTACTGGAGCCAAAAGGAGGATTGCCAGCCGTAAATGAACACTCACCTGGCCATGTTATTTATTTTGTAATTGTGTAAACACAATTAGGGGCCGGTGTAAAGGCCGAATGAGTGTTTTTTGTTATTGATTATTATTATTATTATTAGTATTAATATTATCATTATTACTATTATTATTATCATTATTAGAAGGTTACAATTTATGGGAATGTTACAATTTATGGGAATGTAATGATTTATGGGAATGTTATGACTCTGTGTAACCTGTTGGGTGGTCTCTGTTGCGCTGTGGGTGGATCACCTGCACCTGTCAGGTGATCGGCCGCGGCGCGACGGAGATCATTAAATAGGTGATAGGAATCAGCTGCGGGCGGTAGCCGATGGGGAAGGCATATGATTTTCTTACCGCTTAGGAAGCTTAGCGCTTTAGAACGCTTAGGAAGCTTAACGCTTTAGAACGCTTAGAACGCTTCAGCGCTTCAGGACGCTTCGGGAACGTTTTTAGATTAGTCTTATTTAGGAAACACTTTAAGCAATTAGACCAGGTTATATGACGCTTAGGATCGCTGTGATCAACCCTCCCATGTAACCTACTTATTCTAATTAAATCGGATCACCACATCGGTGTCTGATAACGGAGCTTAATGTGTGAAGACTATTTCTTTGAACGTTGAGCGCGTATGGATTAACTCCCCGTCTACACCAGGAAGCGGCACCGGCATGTTGCCGTTACAATATTAATATTGACATGGCCAGCGATGAACACTCCACAAACGGATCTCCTAAGCTAGATTGCCCGCAGCGCAGACGGCAGCCACCTCTTTACCTAGAGGACTACGCTGCCAGTCTACTACCTAGCTTTATACCGACGTTAAACGCGGAAAAAGCGGATAGTAAAAGTATGTCAAACCCTACCGACCAGGCGACCCTGCCAGTAGAGACCCTAGTGGGTTCTAACGTAACTGACCAAGCTCACAGGGGGGACCAGGAGGGACATGACATGACTTTACCCCCCGACAACGTTAACGGGACAGTCCCCGGAGAGCTCCAGGATAAAGAAAGCGCTCCAGGGACGGAACCCGACCCACCCCCAGAAGAGACGCGCACCCAGGAGATGGACCTCCTCGGAGCGCGTCAGGAGAACGGATCTCCAACGAGCACTGCCAGAAGCCGATCACCTTCATCAGTGTCTTCCCCCAGCGAGGCGGACAAGATGCTGGCGCAGGCATTTATCGCCACCCTGGCAGCCTCCACTGAACGCGATCGACTCCAAGCACAGACGCTTAGCGAGCGCGAACATTCTTCCATGGAACAAGAGCGCCTCCGAGCGCAACACCAAAGTGAGCGCGAACACTCTACCATGGAAAGAGACCGCCTGCAGGCTCAACAACTGAGTGAGTGCGAACAATCTGCAGACCAAAGAGAACGCTTCCATGCGCAACTCCAAGCACAAGCCCTTAGTGAACGCGAACACTCTGCGACCCAGCGAGAGCGCTTCCAGGCGCAGCAAAGGAGTGAAGACGACCGCATACGCCTGGAGACCAGACGCCTCCAGACGGAAGAGAATATTGAAAGAGACCGCGCCGAAGCCCAGCGCGCCGCCGCCGATGCACAGCGCGAAGCCGCCAATGCACAGCGCGACGCAGCCCAAGCCCAGCGCGAAGCAGAGCGCGACCTCGCTCACATCAAGCGCGAAGCCGAGCGCGACCGATTACAAGCGCAGATAATGGAGCAACTGATTGCCAGGGCAACCCCCCCTCCCTCCGCACGGAGCTCCAGGGCCTCGTCAAGACAAGGGTCTAGGGCACCCTCCCCTACCCGATCAAGCGACCCGGAGCCCGGCCAACAGAAAGAGCCTATACACGTCTCCGAACCCCCTCCCCGACCGGTCCATGCGAGACCCAGCAACAGGGAAGAACCGGCCTACGCCGCCGAGAGACTGAATAGACGATTGCAAGATCTAGAAGACCTAGCAGAGGAAGAAGAAGAGGAAGAGGAGGAAAGTCAAGCCCACCAGCAGCATCGTACTCCACAGGACCAGGAGGTCCAGTACAGCCCAGACTTTACCCCCGAGGCCCTGCGTTACAGACCCCCGACTCAACTCAAGGGCGAGTTTGACGCACGACCAGCCCCGAGGAACAGCACCTGGGTACCCGGGCCTTGGTACCCACCAGGTACCAGCCCACCACGACACGTAAGGGGAGACTCGCCTAGGAGGCCTCTCCCCCAACGCTCACCGATGTGCCAGCCATCCATGGCATCGTACGTTGGCACACCGACGTTCCCGGACTTCACACACGAGGACTGAGCACAGTACACAGAGCTACGAATGTGCTTAGAGACAATGATGTCCGATGTCCCCGATGAGACGTACAAGTATGCTATCCTACTCAAGCACCTGAAGGTGCCCAGAGCGCATAATATAGCGCTGGCATATTCCAACTCAAGTACCCCATACACCGCGGCTCTAGTAGCCCTCGACCAACGTTATGGACGCATATGGGACTACGTAATACAAGAGATAAGGAATATTGACCGTCTACCCCCAGCCACAGACAATCGCTCATTGGATGACCTCTCTATCAAGGTACAATCCCTGGTAGGGATGCTGGGGGCACAAAAGGAAAAGGGTAGGCACGAACTGTACGCAAACTCTAATGTTGAGAGGATATTAGAGAAGCTCCCGCCCGCCCGACAAGAGCGCTTCAGGCGGCAAAGAGACCACCGTGATCCCAACGGTCCCGAGCCATCCCTCCTAGACCTAGCCGACTTCCTGGCGAGAGAAGTCAGCAGCCTACGACTGGATACGTTCGTGCGGAGTGTACCAAGCTCCAGAGAGGGACCTAGGAGATCAAACGATAACCGCAGGCTGGTGACCGTCATGCAGCAAGCCGAATCAGTACCGCGTAACAAGAACCACAGCACCCCCTCGACGAAAGAGAAGTGGAAGATTGTATGCCAGTACTGCGAAAAGGAACACTGGCTGTCACACTGTGACACGTTCAAGAAGATGACCGCCGATGAGGTGAGTCAATGGATAAAGTCCAACCGCCGCTGTTACCGCTGTGCGCGCAGTCACATGGCAGCCGAGTGCCGCTTAAAGAAGAGGTGTAGTCGGTGTGACGGAGCCCACTTGGACGTTTTACATGACAGTAACAGAAGAAAACCTGCACCCTCAAGCAGCACCAAAGCAAGCGTCATGTACATTGACCCCGCCAGCAGCGGGGGCGCCCGGGTGCTCTTGAAGGTGGTCCGCGTAACATTGAGCTACGAGGACAAGGTCATGGACACCTACGCCGTCCTTGACGACGGGTCAGAAAAGACCCTCCTCCTCGCATCCGCTGCGGCCCAGCTGGGGCTGCGGGGGAGCGAAGAAACGATGACGATTCGGACTATAAGAAGAGACCTGAAGACGCTCAGGGGTGAGAACGTCTCCTTCACTATCGCAGCAAGCGGGCAGCCAGAGAGACGGTATAGGATCACTAACGCTTTCACCAGCCAAGACATAGGCCTGTCGCGGTACACCTACCCCATCGCCAAGCTGATGGACAAATACGTGCACCTGCGTCAACTACCTATACCGCTCATAGACGGCGCCACCCCGACCCTGCTCATAGGATCCGACCACGCACACCTCATCGTCCCGATGGACCGGGTCCACACTGGGCCCAGAGGCTGTCCTGCAGCAGTCGAGACCCGCCTAGGATGGACACTACAAGGCCCCCTCTCCAGGTCTCCCAACCGAACAGCAGCCACTCGCTGCCTCCACTCCAGAGTGACAGAGGAAGACACTGCCCTCTTACAGGACGTCGAGAGGCTATGGACACTAGAGACAATGCCCTTTAAGAACGAAAAGAAACACATTCGTTCCAAGGAAGACATTTACGCCATAGCCCTCCTCGAGCAGGGGACAAAGAGAGTCAAAGTCAACGGAGTGATGAGATACGCAACTCCACTCCTGAGGCGAGAGGGTATGCCTACCTTCCACGCCCCAAAAGAAGCGACGGAGCGGTATCTACTGAACACAGAGCGGCGCCTAGCCAGAGACCCCGCTCAAGCTACTGTGTACCGCGCTGAGATTGACAAGCTAATCACAGCGGGACACATAAAGAGAATTGACATTAAAGAGGCCGATCAGACGACCGAATCATGGTACGTGCCCCACCACAAGGTCCACCACAACGGCAAGGATCGTATTGTGTTTAACTGCAGCTACCAGATCGGATCACAAAATCTGAATAAAGAGCTCTTGCCCGGCCCAACACTCGGCCCCTCTCTACTAGGCGTGTTGCTACGTTTCCGCCAGAACAAGGTGGCCATCAGCGGCGACATCAAAGGGATGTTCCTGCAGGTGCGACTAGTGGAAGAGGACAAGCCCCTGCTGCGGTTCTTATGGAGAGAGAGGATCGGGGATGAGCAACCATCCATCTATCAATGGGAAGTCCTCCCTTTCGGAACCACATGCAGCCCATGCTGTGCTACGTTCGCACTGCAAAAACATGTCGCAGAGGACCCAGCAGCTGATGAGGAGGTCCGACAAAGTGTAGAAAAGAGTTTCTACGTGGACAACTGTCTGCAAATCGTCTCGACGCCAGAAGAAGCCGAGGCCCTCCTACTCAAGCTCCACGCCTCCCTGATCAAAGGCGGCTTTGATCTCCGGCAGTGGGCCAGCAGCGACCCTCAAGTATTGCGCAGCCTCTCCCCAGAGGACAAGGCAGCAAGCAGCGAGACCTGGATGGCGACCATCCCAGGTGTCAACATACGCCGCAGCTACTTCCCACCCACAGTGCGGCTGGAGACGTGTCAGATGGACCTGCACGTCTTCAGCGACGCCTCCGAAGTAGCCTACGGTTCGGTGGCCTACTTGCAGGCCCGAGAGGAGGGAGGAGAAATACATACTGCCTTCATCCTGGCTCGCTCAAGAATAGCCCCCCGCAAGCAACAATCTATCCCGCGTCTAGAGCTCTGCGCAGCCCTAGTAGGAGTGCAACTCGCCACGTTAATCCAACGTGAACTCACCATCCCGGTGCAAAGAACAATCCTGTGGTCAGACTCCATGACCGTACTCACATGGATCCAGTCCGATTCGTGTAGATACAAGGTCTTCGTGGGAGTCAGAATCACAGATATCCAAGATTTAACAGAAGCAGCATGCTGGAGGTACATGGACACAAAACAGAACCGAGCAGACGTCATCACACGGGGAATGTCCCTGGATGACCTCACACGTCACAATCTCTATAGTGACGGTCCCGAGTTCCTCAAGCTCCCGGATGAAGAGTGGCCTACACCCACCCCACGGGAGGCTAGTAAAGAGGAGGCAGTGATGAAGAAATCTATGTTCTGTGGGTTGACACACACACCAGTCCCCACAGATCCCAACATAGACGACTGCCCCACCCTTGAGAGTGCGCAGTTAAAGACATTCCTGTGGCACCACCCTGAGGTTCCCTCCACTACTGACATTAATGCAGCTAACTACGAAGAAGCAGAACTCCTTCTGCTACAGCGAGCCCAAAGAGACTCGTTCCCCGACGAGCTAGACTGTCTGCAGGGATCAAAGCCAGTCCCGTCAGACAGCAGACTGCTCCACTTGGCCCCTGAGAGCGACGCCCATAATCTCATCAGAGTGGGTGGTCGTCTGAGAAGGGCCCCAGACTTAACGGATGACGTCAAGTTCCCGATAGTCCTAAACAGCCGACACAAGGTCACAGAGCTCATCATAAAGAAATACGACGAGGACGTGCACCACGCCGGGGCAGAGAGAGTCTTCGCTGAGATCAGACGTCGCTATTGGATACTACAAGGAAGAGAAGCAGTACGACGCTTCCAGCGGACCTGTCTAGACTGTCGCAAGTGGCGAGCACAGCCCAGTATACCCAGGATGGCTGACCTACCCCCCTGTCGCCTCCGACTCGGCGACAAGCCCTTTCTCTCCACCGGTATGGACTGTTTCGGCCCGCTGTATGTGAAGAAAGGAAGAGGGACGGAGAAGCGGTGGGGTATTGTATTCAAATGCATGACCACCCGAGCGATACACATAGAACTCCTTCCAACCATGAGTACGGACTTATTCCTTATGGCCTTCCGGAGATTCACATCGCGGAAAGGAAAACCGTCTATATTGTTGTCTGATCACGGGACAAACTTCAAAGGCGGAGAAAGAGAGCTGAGAGAGAGCTTCCAAGCTATGGGCCCAGAACTTAAGACCCACCTCGCTCCCTCTCAGATTGATTTCCAGTTTAACCCCCCGAATGCCCCTCACTTCGGGGGAACTTGGGAACGAGAAGTACGTTCAATAAAGACAGCCCTGTACGCCCTGCTTGGGGCCCAGACCGTGGCGGAAGAAGTCCTCACGACAGTCCTCACGGAGATCGAGGGAGTATTGAACTCAAAGCCCCTCGGTTACGTCTCAAGTGATGTAGCAGATGTCGACCCAGTCACCCCCAACACTCTCATGATTGGGCGGCTGGACCCCGCGCTCCCACAGACAGTGTACAGACCTGAAGAAGCGAACGGCCGAAGAATGTGGAGGTACAGTCAAGTATTGGCTGACAAGTTTTGGAACAGTTTCCTCCTCCACTATCTACCGTCTCTACAGACCCGCCAGAAATGGGTAAAAGAAAGAGACAATTTGACGGAGGGCACAGTCGTCATGATTATCGACCAGTCACTACCCCGAGCTATGTGGCCGGCCGGCCGCGTAAGCAAAGTGATCACTGGTGCCGACGGAAAGGTCAGAGCGGCAGAAGTGCTCGTCCAGGGGCGGACATACACCCGACCCGTGGCGAGGCTGATAGAGTTGCCAAGGCTCCCCGACTCTCTTAACGACGACCATGACCCCCTGACTTTGTGAATTGCCCTACTCCTCACAACGGACATTGAGTAGTGGACAGTGCGGTTAATCTGTCTCTGCTTATCTAATTAGGTGCGGACTAATTAGGAGGCGGCTGTTACAAAGGGTCAGATTAAACCGAATATATATATTTATTACTTGAGATATATTGTATAGTATTTGTATATCGTCTGATATCCCTTGTATATTCTTTGTACATATACACGGAATATCCCTTTACCTAGTACAGGCCAGACCATAATATTCGTTCTCCTATTGGACAGCGACCCCCCAGGCGCCACGGCCATACCCCCAATGTCTAGTTCAAAGTCACCGCTAAGACATGTCTCAACATGCCCAGGTTTGCGCAGTAATACGAGACAGAAATAAGGCTGGTACTAGATTATTCACCTTACGTATAAATACGTTGCAGGTGGATACAGCAGTTATGTTACCCCAACAAGTTGAAGCCTTCACCACGATACAACGTGCTGTGAAGTGGGCCCGTTTTGCCCCGAAATAGAGCCTTGAGACCACGTGCGAATTGATAGCTGAAGTGTCAGAGTTTAACGCTGTATCGTCGAGTTCGACCTATTCTATTATTAAGTAATAGTCTATTATGTATAGCGTATCGTGCGGCTACCGTTCTACAGTGACCAGCATTACCAACGTCTCATCGTACCGAGCTAGTGTGCTTATCCAGGCTGGGCGGCCTAACCTTGTGCCGCCATCCGAGGAGCCCTAGACGAGAACCGTGTGGATATGTACACTGGATAACCTACACCGACGACTACAGAGCCCTTTTCGGCTGGATTATATTGCTTTGGTCCTGTGGCTGCTGGAGCAGAGAATCGTCTACCCCCACTACCGTGTGGGATCTACCCTGTGAGGAGCCCCGTCGAGCCCGCCTCTAGGACTCTGAGGCTGGCTAGCTTTCATCCATGCTGCAGTGTATACCGGAGAATAGCTGTAGCTTTGTCTACGGATCAAGGGATTATTGCACCGTCTCCTGTACCTGGAGTCTCCTTATTCCTCGTTGATCCAGACTTTTGCTACCGACAAATCCTCTCCCCTGCTGGCTTACAACCGGAGGGAACCCCCCTAGTATCTCCAGCTGACCTACGAGTGTACCTTATATAATTCTTATGCTACTGGTGGTATTAATTATCTCCTTCGTAATATGCCCATGGACTTACGCTCTTGACCTATTCATGCACATTCTTCGCCTTACAAGCGCGACTCTAATTCTCAATAATGTAAGATAATATTGATGCTCTTCTAATAAATATTACAAACAGTACTTTCCTTGTTAAGCTGTGTTATTGTGTGGGTGTTCATCTCATATACATGTGTACTGTATGGCCAGTAGTAATGTACATAACTCAGTAGTGGTTTAATGATACCATACTTATTCAATAGAGTCAGGGAATTGTACCCCTCAGTTACAGTAAAAATATACAGAAGTCTACAATAAGTGTAATATTGCAGTGTTGTTTCAAAAGTAAAAGTCCAGGAAGATGGTAACTGTCACTCTGTGCTCAGTGATGCAGTGAGGCACAGTGATGCATTGTAAAGTCTGATAGCTGTCGGAATGAAGGACTTCCTATGCTGTTCAGTGCTACATTTAGGGAGTGTTAGCCTAGCACTGAACATGCTCCTTCTGTCAGCCAAGTATGTGTATAGTGGGTGGGAGGGGTTTTCCCCGATGGCCTGGAGCTTACCAAGGCTCCTCCTCTCTGCCACCATCGCTAGAGAGTCCAGCTCCACCCCAACCCTGCTAATGAAGTAAAAGTACTTTGTTACAGTACGTACAGTGGTTTTTGGGAGTATCTATAATTGACTTGAGTTTTTATATTTAATGCGTTTTTCACTTGTACTCACTACATTATTTAATTAACATTGGACACCTCATTACTCGCTACGAAAGAAAATCTGCAATATACAGTATTGACGCTTTTCCACTGCATGGTACCTATCCGACTCGACTACTCTACTGTGCCTTTTCGGTTTTCCATTGCCGAAATTTGCGGATGGTACCTGGTACCGGGTACTTTTTTTAGTACCTGCTTATTTGGGGTTCCAAGCATGTAGAACGTGTACCAAAAAGTTACCTGAAACACTGATTGGTCAGAAGAGAGAATCATCATTACGTCATCATTGCGCTACACGGGCGGCATCCTGCACAAAACACAAACCCGCCATCTTTAAATAGCCTCGCGAATACTAAACATTAGCATTCATTATTTGTTTGCAGCGAGAACAAAGTGCAATAAACAAAAATATATACATTCAGTGTATTCTGCCTCATTTATTGATGAGACAAACCCAACAGCAACACAAGTTACTGTAGAGGATGTCCCGTATGGGCATCCATAGCTGTTGCTGTAAGGCATGGCGCAGGTGCAGTTGTGTTAGATAATAAAGACGGTACTTGAAATGGCCACGCTGTCCGAGTCCCTATATGAAACACCACCTAAGCTTTACCACATGGTGTCAGAAGTGTTCAACCCATGTCAGAAGGGTTAACCCGTTACCTAGGAGACGAAGAGAAGAGACTTGTCAAGTAGAGAGAGAGATATTACAAGTTATTACAAGAGTTAGCACAACAGTTAGCTAACTATGGACGGCGAAGGGGCACCAGCGCCGGCAAGGGCACCGCCACCAGCGCCGGCAGCAGGTCGTGCGCAGACGGACAGTTTCCATGTCAGCGCACCGGAGAAGACGGCAAGAACTGGCTGAGATGGATCCGGAGATTTGACAGATATCGCGTCGCATCAGGACTGGATAGGAAAGGAGAGGCTTTCCAAGTCAATACGCTGATATACTTCATGGGAGATGAAGCGGAGGACATTCTAAATGCTACTCAGCTGAGTGCACAGGAAAGGCTCGTATATGCAACTGAGGTTACGTGTTTGGAAGAACATTTCGTAGGGCGACATACATATTCGAGCGTGCGCAGTTTAACGTACGTAAACAAGAGCCAGGGGAAGCCGCAGATAGCTTCATAACGGCAGTGCATAAACTCGCTTAACACTGTAACTTTGGGGTGTTGCGGGAGGAGTTAATCCGGGATTGCATTATTGTCGGGATAAAAGACCTGGCCCTTTCAGAGAAATTGCAGCTGGACGCTGACATGACATTGAACAAGGCCATCAGTCAAGTGAAACAGCAGGAAACGGTGAAGCAGCAACAGACTGTGATGCGTGGGGGGGCTACACACACAGAGGAGAGAAGAGAGGTGGATACGATCTCTCGTCCATTCAAAAAGAAAGAGGCATATGGGCACAAACAAACAGGGTATACTAGAACAAGACAGACAGAGACAGTCAAACACACAGAGAAATGTCAGAAATGTGGTCGATTTTCCCCCCATAATTGGAGAGAATGTCCAGCTAGCAATGCAGAATGTAGGGAGTGCCACAAAACAGGGCATTTTGCTGCAGTGTGCCGTTTCGCACAGCCAGTGTATGAGATGCTAGAGGAGGGAGAATTACAACAGGACACCCTTTTTCTAGGAGAAGTGAAGGATCATGTCTCTGGATGGCACACAGACATAGAACTCAATGGAGAAGTGATCTCTTTTAAAATAGACACAGGAGCAGCAGTCACTGCTATTCCCACCAGGCTATATAAATATAGCAGAGATGGCCCCTTGATGGCAACAGATAAGAAGCTATATGGGCCCAATAACATGGTGCTGCAGGTAGCAGGGCAAGTCACATACCAGCTCAAGAGCAAAAGTGGAACAATTGACCAGCCGGTATTTGTGGTAGATTCTTTAGTCAGACCCTTATTAGGCCTGCCAGCAGTTGAAGCCTTGCGACTGGTAGAGCGGGTTGATGAACTGGAAGACCCAGGGGACATTTTCAGGTGTAAATTCCCCACAGTGTTCGCAGGCCTGGGGAGGCTAGAGGGGGATTACTGCTTTCGCCTGAAGGAGGATGCAGTACCATACGCACTCACTACTCCACGGAGAGTGCCTATACCACTAGCAGACAAAGTTAAGGAGGAGTTGGAGAGAATGGAAAAGATGGGAGTAATTTCAAGGATAGAAAGGCCAACGCCGTGGTGTGCGGGTATGGTACCCGTGATAAAGCCCACTGGGAAAATCTGCGTGGATCTGACTAGACTCAATGAGGCGGTATGTAGAGAACGACACATACTACCATCAGTAGAGCAGTCATTGGCTCAATTGAATGGGGCAAAGATCTTCACTAAGCTAGACGCACGCTCAGGTTTCTGGCATCTCCCCCTATCAGAAGAATGCAGAGAGCTCACCACATTTGTTATTCCGTGTGGCCGCTTCTGTTTCAATGTCCTGCCGTTCGGAATCAGCTCTGGTCCAGAACATTTTCAGAGGCGCATGTCGCAGCTCTTGGACGGGCTGACAGGCATAATATGCCACGCAGGCAACGTGCTGGTATGTGGTGTAGATAAGGCCCAGCATGATAAGAGGCTCACAGCGGTCCTATCCAGGCTTCAGGAAGCCGGTCTGACCCTAAATGAAAAGTGTGCGTTCGCACAGACAGAAGTGGTGTTCGTGGGCCACAAAGTCAGTGCAGGGGGCATAGCACCAGACCCAGAGAAAGTGAGGGCAATCGTAGACATGCCCGCTCCACAAAATGTTGCAGACGTGAGACGTTCCTGGGCATGGCCACATACATGGGAAAGTTTTTACCTCTTTTCACCAACACTACCAAACCACTATGGGATTTACTGGTGAAAGAGAATGCCTGGGTGTGGGGAGAGGTGCAGCAGACAGCCTTTGAAAAGGTGAAGTCTGATCTGGCCTCAGATAGGGTGCTAGCACAGTACAGGCCAAATGCTAAGACTAGAGTGTCTGCAGATGCATCATCTTTTGGAGTGGGAGCAGTCCTCACCCAAATGCAGGAGAACAAGGAGTGGCACCCAATAGCCTATATCTCACGCCGTCTCTCTGACACAGAGCAGAGATATGCCCAGGTGGAGAAGGAGGCGCTGGCAGTAACATGGGCATGCGAAAGGCTCAGCTCATATATAATAGGCCTTCAATTTACCATAGAGACCGACCACAAGCCAGTGTTGGCTCTGTTAGGTACGAAGGCACTAGATGACTTACCCCGAAGAATCCAGCGCTTTAGGCTTAGACTACTGAGATATACATACCACATAGTCTATGTCCCAGGGAAAGCGTTGAAAACGGCAGATGCATTATCAAGGGCCCAAATTGTGCGCACACTGACAGAGGAGGAAAGAGAGCTGGAAGGAGAAGCAGAGGTGTTTGTTGAGGCAGTACAGCAGGGCCTACCAGCATATAAGGCAAAGCTGCAACAGATTGCTGAGGAACAGCAAAAGGACACTGTCTGCAGACAGCTTATACAGCAGTGCAAAAACGGGTGGCCAAGACAGGAGGAACTGCCACAGCAGCTAAAGCCCTACTGGATCTACCAGAGTGAGCTATACTGTGCAGGAGGCCTTTTAATGAAAGGACGGAGGATAGTAGTACCAGAGACTTTGCAAACAGAAATGCTGGCACGTTTACATGAGGGACACATGGGGATATCTAAGTGCAGAGCGAGAGCAGAGCAGTCAGTGTGGTGAATGGGCTTAAGTAGTAGGTTCATTATGCATTGTGTGTACTGACTTTTAATAATTTAGTTTTTTGCAATAGTGATTGTTTTTTTGTGTGTGGACCCCAGGAAGACTAGCTGGTTGCTATCGCACCAGCTAATGGGGATCCCTAATAAAATCAAATCAAATCAAAAGTAGTCAGATCGCTAAGGTAGTAACACAGTGTGAAACATGCGTGAAGAGTCAGACACGGCATCCAGAGCCAATGATGCCATCGACATTGCCTCAGCGGCCGTGGCAAAAGGTAGGGGTGGATATGTTTTACCTAAAGGGCACCACCTACCTGTTAGCAGTAGACTACTATTCAAGGTACATTGAAATAGAGAAAACCCCCATTACCACAACTAAAGGAGTGATCATAGAGGCGTTAAAGGCCATGTATTCCAGACACGGGGTCCCAGAGGTCCTGAGGAGTGATAATGGTCCACAGTTTGCGTCAGCGGAGTTTGCCGCCTTTGCCACAGATTATGACTTTTCTCATGTGACAAGTAGCCCGTACTTTGCCCAGAGCAATGGAGAGGCAGAGAGGGCTGTCAAGATGGCTAAGTCGCTGTTGAGTAAGAATGAAGACCCACACAGGGCACTTTTAGCGTACAGAGTCACACCATTGCAGCATGGACCATCATCTGCTGAGCTCCTGATGGGCAGGAAGCTCCGCTCCCTACTGCCACAGGCGCCTGCCCACCTGAAACGACAATGGCCTAAAACGAAGGCCTTTCAGGAAAAGGACTACCAACTGAAACTGAGACAGACACAGAACTTTAAGACACCGGGCCACACAGAGGCCGGAACTGAGACTGGGTCAATCGGTGTGGATCTCCACCTCAAAACGGCCAGCTACGGTGCTCAGGAAGGCTGACACGCCACGCTCCTATGTGGTCCGGGCAGGAGAAGAGGTGGTGGGGAGGAACAGGGCTCATCTGCAAGCTCTCCCTGAGCCACAAGAGACACCGACTCCACAGGAGGAGCAAACAACAGAGGAGGAAATAGCACCAGGCGCCCTGACTAGAAAGAAAGAGAGTACAGGGACTAAAGTGAGAGACGTTCCAAGACGGCAGATAAAGCCGCCAGAATGGCTCAAGGACTATGTTAAAAAAATAAAAATAAAAAAAAAGGAGTGCTTCACTTTACGGCTAGAAGGCACTTACCTGTATTATCTGTGCAGGAATGTTATGTAATATTACATCATTATGGTTCTCTTTAGAGTAGGGATGCTCGATATTGGCTTTTTTACCGATACCGATATACCGATATTGTCCAACTCTTAATTTCCGATACCGATATCAACCGATATCAACCGATACCGATATATGCAGGGTTCCCCCCCCCCCCCATGAAAAATGGAATAATTTCAGGTAATTAACATTACATATCTCTTGTTGTGGAATTAACACAACATTATGCATACTTTTGACAATAAGTAAAATCAGAATTTGTTCTTACTTGCTTGCCTGGGTAAATAAAGGTTATGGAAATGTAAAAAAAAAAAAATATATATATATATATATATATTTTTTTTTGAAAACCGATACCGATATTTTCCGATATCACATTTTAATGCCGATATCGGCCGATAATATCGGTAGGCCGATAATATCGGACATCCCTACTTTAGAGTATTTCAACATATACTTGAGGATGTTAGGTTTATTCCTGGGAGAAGGAGAGCTGTAATGGATGTCTGTAGTAGATGTCTGAATATACTTGAGGATGTTTATACTTGAGGATGTTAGGTTTATTCCTGGGAGAAGGGGAGATGTAGTGGATGTCCCTTATGGGCATCCATAGCTGTTGCTGTAAGGCATGGCGCAGGCGCAGTTGTGTTAGATAATAAAGACGTTACTTGAAATGGCCACGCTGTCCGAGTCCCTATATGAAACACCACCTAAGCTTTACCACAGTTACCACCAACAACAAATAGTTTAGTCTCACAAAAAGATTGCACATTTTGTTAGCTTATGTGCTAATGTGACATGGTATTTCCCATTATAACCATTAGCATTGCGGCTAGCGTACATTAGCTAATAAGGCACTGGTTTCATAGCTAGCTTCGATATTTGTGTGTGTCGTGTTGAAGGTGACGTCACGGTGCCCTACCTGCAGTGGAAAACTAACGAAGTACCAGGTACCAATAGCGAGTAGAGTCGAGTAGAGTTGAGTAGAGTAGGTACAGTACCATGCAGTGGAAAAGCAACATAATTCATGATCTCATGATATTAGATTAAGCAGACTCTGTAAATCAAAGCCTCTAGGTGGCACATACACATGAGAACAGTCAATCACTCATACACATCTTGTAGAAGAAGATCATTAGCACATGAACAACTGATGCTCTCGTCAAGACAAGTTTAGGCATATCTTCCACAAGACCAAACAGATGGCATTCGTTGTAAATGTCATGATAACTTAAAATATTATATAAAAAATGGCTTTCATCAATGGATGTGCACAATGAAATATTATCGCAGTTGTGATTACATTAGCTTAGTTTGTGAACAGCAACGAACGTCCAAACCCTAGAAAGTCATTCAGGCCGGCCCTACAACACACAAAGATGTTCACTGACAAAGTCTTTCACCTTGTAGAAGAAACCTTGTTCCTGAAATAAACCAAGTCAGAAGAATCTCCATGGTATAATTGAACTTGTGGAAAGTTTAGCACAGTGGCCACCTTCCCATCTGAGATTCACCTAAAACATTATAATTTCATTGGCTTCCTATTGTGATTCTGGGTCAGGTAGAATAATTAGTTGTTTTATTTTATGTTGAAACAGGCCCCCTTAACCTTAACCTCACGGTACTTTGCCCTCGTCTGTCGGCTTCGGGCTGCGTTTTTCCCGATCAACCAATACATTGTTGGAAAGTTACATTTGCCGCCCTTCGATTGACACCATACCTATTGCATGCTTCCATTCTCGGGTTACAAGACCAAACAACCAACAAGAGTCATTTGACAAGACATTCGGACAAGTGACTGGCCTGGTCCTGAACCTCTCATGGTGAATATGATTGACCGCCTTTGTAGCCAAAGAAATTCTGGAGCCAATGGTATATTATCTATCTTATTATTTTTAGCCTATTTTAAACTGAATCAAACCACACTTTTTTACTCTATCTAATCTATTCTATATTATTATTTGTATTGCGGAAGAACTGTGATTTGCCTAACCTTGCTACCTCTGTATCTCTTTGTATTTACATTTTACATTTTTTATGCTCGCTTATGCCTGTATTTTTTACTGTTGTGAAGCACTTTTCAACTGCAACCTCTGTATGAAAAGTGCTATACAAATAAAGTTATTATTATTATTATTATTATTATTATTATTATTATTATTATTATTATTATTATTATTATTATTATTATTATTATTATTATTATTATTATTATTATTATTATATTACACGCGGTCCAAAATAATGAGTGGTCCGCCATGTTGGATGAATTATTACCAATACAAGGATTACAAAAACATCTGTAAAACACAAATTTTCCATGGGATTGTAATAAACTTTGGACCTGTACTGTAGATAGGACTTTAGGCTATGGAACCGTTATGTTGTCCAGCTCCTACCTCTCAGCTGGAACTCAAAAACAGGCATCTGTTTTTTTTTTAAACATCCACCAGATCAAACACCGGGACGCAGCCATGATCGTAGCCGGCGATTTCAATAAGAAGGTGATGCCAAACTTCTTCCAGCACATCGCTTGCTCCACAAGGGGAGGAAATACACTGGATCATTGCTACACCCTGTTTAGAGCCAGGTACAAGGCAGTACCGGCTCCGCCATTAGCGGGAGCTACAAGCACATCGGATCATGACGCCATCTTGCTCATACCTGCTTACAGGCAGAGATCATGTGACGCTGTCGTGTCACGTGAGGTAAAGAAGTGGTCCGACCAATCAGAGGCAGCGCTACAGGACGCACTTGATGATGTCGACTGGGGTATGTTTCAGGCAAGCTCCAGCGGCGTCAGCGAGTTCGCTGATGTTGTTGTTAGTTTTATAACAACACTTGCTAATAGCATTGTCTCCATGAAAAAGGTGCAGGTTTTCCCAAACCAGAAACCGTGGGTTGACACTGACAGTACTATCCGAGCGGCTCTGAGAACTCGCACCACTGCTTATAACCTGGGCAGAGAGTCAGGAAACATGGAGGAGTATAAGGCTACAGTCTATACTCTGCGCAAGGTTGTAAAGCTTGCTAAGAGGTCATACGCTGACAAGATGGAGGCACAAACGGCACAGAATGACACTTATGGCGAGGGCTACGGACGATAACTGACTACTAAGTCAGCGCCCCCTCAATGGGGAGTGCCGACGCATCTCTCGCGGACCAGCTCAACTCCTTTTACGCGTGGTTTGGTGCAGACAGTGGCGACGCTAGCTCACCGACTAACGACATCACTGACGCGCCGGCCGTCGTTGAGGGGGGGGAAGGCATCCGTGGGGGGGCGGGGGCACTCTCTCATTGACGGAAGAGCATTTTTGCGGGTGAACACCAGAAAGGCAGCTGGCCCAGATGGGATAACAGGACGTATTAAGTCCTGTGCGAACCAGCTAGCCCCAGTGTTCACCACCATATTTAATCTATCGCTGGCTGAATCCGTGGTCCCTGCCTGTTTCCAGGTGTCCACTATAATCCCGGTAAAAAAAGAAATCCTCCCCAACAGGTCTTAATGACTACAGACCGGTGGCACTCACCTCTGTGGCCATGAAATGTTTTCAAGAGTTTTCATTTGTCACGGCATACAAGTATACAATGAAATGTACATTTGTGCCTCCCTCCCCAGCGATATGGACCCTATGCAATTTGCATATAGGCCAAACAGGTCCACTGACGATGCAGTCTCCCAAGTGCACAGCACCCTCTCTCACCTAGACTGCCAGAAGGGGGGCTATGTGAGACTGGTGTTCATTGACTATAGCTCAGTGTTCAACACCATAGTCCCCACCAGACTGGTGGACAAGCTGATCGAGCTGGGTCTGAGCTCCGCTCTGAGCGCCTGGATACTGGACTTTCTGAGTGAAAGGCCCCAGGCGGTCAGGGTAGGGGGTGTCCTGAGCCCCCTGCTGTATTCACTATACACACATGATTGTGTGGCCAAGTTCAGCTCCAACTCCATAGTGAAGTTTGCGGACGACACAGTGGTGGTGGGGCTGATCTCTGACAACGACGAGAAGGCAGTGTGCGAACCATACAACGATTTTCGGGGGAGCCCCCGGAGGGGCTCGGAGTGTGTTTTTATAGTCACATATTTGTCATGTGTAGGTGGGTTTTCCAGCAAAGTCACCACTCTCGCTGCCGTTGAGTTCGTAAGGGCTGCTACCACATAGTGGTACTTGGTGGCATCCGCGGTAATATCCCTGAGAGCGAATTGGGCTTCGGCTTACGCAAACCAAGCGTTGGCACTCTGCGCAGCTTGAGTGTAACTGCGTTCAAAGTTCTGCGATGTGCGTTCTGTTGTTCAGTTGACATGTTCGATATAATCTCCGAAATAAGTCTAAGATCACGTCAGGAATGCAGTAATGATAGCGTAGACGGAGTCGTGTTCCGATGCAAAAACACTAGTTTATTACGCACGCTACTGTCGCACAAACAACACTTCCATTCAACTTTCACTCGTCTGTCTCTCTTTAACTACATCATCCCCCGCTAAGGGTCATGGGAGATGTAGTAAACACCACAAAAGGCTAGAATGCCGTGAATTATGTCCCAGTAGCCACTACACGCAAATCATTAATCATACATCAAAATAGCCTAATTTTATTATTATACACGATGATGATGATACAGAAAATTACAGAAAAATGTGAAATGCATGGCAAAAATAGCATTTATTGTCAGTATTTTAGAGACCCCCCAAAATCATGTTTTCAGGGGAGCTGATGTCTGAGCTAGGGGAGCTGATGGCTCACTCAGCTTACCCATGGTTCGCACCCTGCGAGAAGGCCTACCGGGAGGAGGTTGAGGTACTGGAACGCTGGTGCCAGCACAACAGCCTGCTCCTGAACATTGGTAAAACCAAGGAGCTGATCGTGGATTTTAGGAGAACACAGCAGGGGACACACACCACTGAGGATAAACGGGGCTACCATGGACAGGGTGAGCAGCTTCAAGTACCTGGGGGTCCACATCTCAGAGGATCTGACATGGACAACACATAGATTCAGTCGTAAAGAAGGCGAAGCAGCGCCTCTACCACCTGAGACAGTTAAGGAAGTTCAGAGTATCGGGGAAGATACTCCAGTCCTTCTACTCCGGAGCTGTAGAGAGCATCTTGACTGAAAACATCACTGCCTGGTATGGAAACAGCGCGGCACAGGACAAGAAGGCCCTACAGAGAGTGGTGCGCTCAGCTGAGCGTACTACAGGTATTGCACTACCACCCCTGCAGGTCTTATATAACAAGAGGTGCAAATCCAGAGCCTGCAGAATAATTAAAGACCCTCACCACCCCAACAACAGCCTGTTCAAGCTGCTGCGGTCAGGCAAACACCTGCGAACACCAGCGACTAGGACAGAGAGACTTCGGCTCAGCTTCTTCCCCCAGGCCATCAGAGTCTTGAACACTGAACTCTCCACACACAAGCACACAAGAGCACACACACAACACACACACTGTACACGCTCACACACTAGCAGTCACTTTAACATGAACACACACACACTCATGCTGCACACGCTCACACTCATGGTCGCTTTACACAATGAAAGGTCACTTTAAAAACAAGAACGGGAGTGGTTCTTGTATAGTAAACAGATTACTAGCAAGAAAGCTAGCATAAGGACACATAGTATAACTGTAGATTGTATAGTACAGCATTGTATAGTAGTGTACATAAGACCCAGTGCCTCATCCGTAGCTAACAGTGTATTGCACTATCGCAGGACCTTAGCATGTCCTACCATGCTTTTTGTAAACTTCATGTAATTGTACATATACCTTATTACTTGTATTATTGCACAAATGTTTTATTCTCATCCTATTGGATTCTTATTATTGTATTATGGCATTATTGTATTATTGATCAATCGTTGCGGGCAAGACCCCCGCATTTCACTGTATACTTGTATGCCGTGACAAATAAAACTCTTGACTCTTGACTTGACTTGACTTGATCTTCAAACCTCTAACTCTATTACATTAGCACTAGTGATTATTCTCCTATTGTGGAAGAAGGTTCAGAATGCTTCCTTTCAAAAGAGACCAGACTCATGCATCTGCTATAAGTGGTTCAAGTAATACATATAAAATTACTGGGTGTGCAATCGTCAGGCGTTTTATGCTAAATTTGCCCTCCGCATAAGGGGTTAATAAAGTTGGGAGAGATACTTCAGATACGTATGTGCATTTAAGGTGAGCTATTGTAACCCAGGTTTCAGATTCATAACTATTTAGTTATGGGAACATAAATAGTTAATGCCATTGAATAAGAACATAAATAGTTAATGTTATTGGGTCATATGTATATTCATGTGAGGTTAACAACGCTTTTGACCAAATCCTTTGAATTGCCTTACTGCCCCTTTAAGTTAACTCAGAACGTGAGTTAGGTGTGCAGTTCACGCCTTGCCTCAGGAGATGAGATTAGAGATTGACGGCGAATGACCAGATGCTGAATACTGATGGAACCGAAATGAACTAGCACCACGAAATAGTTATCAAACAGTAATAAAAGATTACCCCAGTTACAAAACCGAAGAGGTTGTTGCTGTTAACACTAGCACAGCCGACAAGGGGTAAAATGACCCCTAGGCATTTTCAATACATGTATCCTCGTCACTCGGTCGAGCTCCAGCTCTGTCACTCAATGACTTTTCCAAAACCGAAGAGGTTGTTGCTGTTAACACTTTCGGATCCGTCTAAAATCACTCTAGACCCCCAGCATTTCTAAACAGACTTGCATAGTCCAGACTTGCTATCTGTCCATTCTCATTGTCAATTGAGACCATAAACCGTCCCTTCAAAATGGCTTAAAGAAAGATTTTTTTTCATCAATACGTTCTCATTTTATAGCATCTTGAATATATAAGCGTTATAAGGGATTTCGGCTAGTATATTTCCTGGAAGGCGAGATACAGGCCGCTAAGCTAGTAACGTTAAATCCAATGGCATTTCGGCTATACAGAAGCTAGAGTTAAATCAAACTGCATATGATCGATATGATGGTACACCATGAATGCATGAAAGGGGGGGGGGGGGGGACCTAATTTCTGATTATTGATTACCAATAACCACGTTAGCCTCAGTAGCCACATTCGCTGATCGGGTGGATGGCTATCATAACAAGGTCTGATCAGCATATAATTTACGTGAAAAAGATCTTACCGTGGGCCGGTTGGATCCCCCAAAGGATTTCCTAGTTATTGATCGCCATCTGGTAGATCGATATGTCCATTGGCTGATGATATATTCCTTTACTGCACACTGAAATCCGCGTCCCAAAAGTATTCCGTGTAACAGGCTATAGGCATCGCTTCATGTTAGCAGAAAACTACATTGGAGATCCAGAAAAAACAAGACAACTTCTGCCACAGGGAACACTGCATTATCGAGATAGCGCCCCTAAGAGGATCTGGCCGGTAATGCACTTTTTCAAATTCAAAGAGTAGGGTACTTCTGCAGTGCTGCTCGTGACATCGACTAGGTTATTATATTATGGTTGGTCCTCAACCGTTGGATTCTAAACACGGACATCTCCGTGGTCGGGCGCCATTGTGTTAAAGAACATACCACTTCTAGAAGCGGTTTTGGTGAGTTTCATCAATATTGTGCTGTCTCATTGTCAAATGTACAAAATCGCTAGCTCAATGCTAATCAGCTAATAATGTAGCTTCATCCTGAGTCATGCTAGCGAAGCTCCAAGCTCAATTTGGTTAAATGAAAACTAGAACGAAACCATTTCAGAAGTACTTATAATTGTATTGATATGCTGTACAGGCACGTGCACACATAGAGGCCAAGGGGTGCTTGAGCACCTGCCTTTTTGAGCCTCATCAAAAAAGTGCCATTTTTGAAGAAAAAAATAAAAATAAAATGATTTTTTTGTTTTTTTTCGTTACGCATATAGACTGCCCTTCCAACTGAAAAATGTCAGGATAGAATCAAAATATTAGGTAAAGAGAGAGAGATGCCCCATATTCCATTGCAGTTTGCACGGCCTCCTCAGCGTGCCTCTCCGCGGACCTATATATTTTATGCATAGTGTGGGTGGTGATGATGATGATGATAGAAACCGCTGTGGCCCATACAGTTGAATGCTGGTATTACACTCATTGAGGGACATGAAGAAGTCAAGTCCGATGGGATTTGGGAATCTCAAATACAAACCGGGATTGGAATAAAAAATGCATTTATATTAAACAATACAGAATATACAGCACTTTTTTGCATGCACTCATCTGTGTTTCACTACACACTTGAGTGCATGCTTACCAACTGTTAGTCTGCAACACTACTATCACCGACATCTAAGAAGGGAGATCCCCCCTTGAATGGCCCTTCTAAGGTTTCTCTCCTCCACACTGCCTGTGGAGCATTTTTCCCTATTGTTAGGTTTTAGTGAGTTTTTCCTTACCTTCGCGTCTGGGAGTGCTTGCATTCTTTCATTTATTTGCATTTATTTTAAATTTGTTGGACCTTATGGTGTTCTTGTTCTGTTCTTGACTTATTGTTATATTTCTTCTTGACTTGTTTAAAGAAGACTTGTACGGCCCATGGGGACATTAACGTGTGTTGTCGGGCCTTACAAATACATTTTATTTGATTTGATCTTGGGGTCTGTAGGGAAAGCACTTATTCCCTCCCCCCTGAACATTTATGGAGATATATGGGCCTTTTAAGTCAGTGATAAAAGTGTCTTTCAAGGATAAGTGAGCTCCTGCACTGATTATTATAGTTCAATACGCTCGCTCGGTTAATATATACACACAAGTGTAGTGCCCTTTTCAGCCTTTGAGCACCTGCCCCTCTAAAGTCCTGTGCACGTCCCTGATGCTGTATGATAAGAACATGGTCTATATACATTTTGACTGCTTTTGAGAGTTTAATAGGAATGTGAGGAGTGTTCCCATGTGCTAGTGCACTTTAGCCTAATTTAGCATAAGTCAAATAGACGTTCCCAAGTGCTGTGATATTGTAGCCTACTTTAGCTTAGCATAGCTAAAAGTAACCTGATTGATTATTCATTCTAAAAGCAATGAAAAGATGATAAAGCAATGAAAGATGGTAAATAGCTTTTATTTTCTGAATCCCTGTTACGCAGGCCAGGTTTTCTAGAACCCCGTTTCCACCCCAGGGAAGAGTTCCCAGGAGTCCCGACCGACCACCACTCATCACGTGTGCCCACGCGGGACGAGGCGGTGTGCCGGACTGACACAAGATGGCGAGCCAACCCAGGGAACCTCATATCTAGATCAGGGCTATACCAAGGAGCCTGATCTGTTACCCCTGTTGCCTCAACAGTCTGGTAGGATTGTGAATTACCTTCCTCATTCCCAGTGAGGAAGTGGATCAGGAATTAACAAACTAATTGAACTTGAGTCACAAGAACTTCCAAGGATATTCCAAGGACTTTTCTATGATACAAACTGATTGAACGAGAACACAAGGACTTCCAAGGGCTTTTGACCGTGTTTCACCTTTTGTATTTTAATATTGTATTTTGTATTTGATTGATGCACACTAGGTACTGATATTTCTCCTGTAAAAAGGGAGAGTTAAAGGGTAAATGCACCCAATAAGATACTTGAACTACTGATAATCCTCCTGTAAAAAGGGAGAGTTAAAGGGTAAATGCACCCAATAAGATACTTGAACTACTGATAATCCTCCTGTAAAAAGGGAGAGTTAAAGGGTAAATTCACCCAATAAGATACTTGAACTACTGATAATTCTCCTGTAAAGAGGAAGAGTTAAAGGGTCAATGCACCCAGTAAGATACTTGAATCTCATTGATAACATATTGATTACAGTTGAATCGCTGATGGTTCTCCTGTAAAGAAAAATGGTTTAAAGGGTCATTTCACCTAATAAGGTATTTGCATTCCTGTAACCTTGAATATTTCTATTGGTACTTTGTTCGTATTACACCTGCAAAGGAAGAGTTTAAAGGGTCATTTCACCTAATAAGGTACTTGCATTCCCTGCACACTTAAAGGTTTAAATTAATATGTTTAAACACTTACCTACCGAATTGAAATGATAAACTGATATAGAGTTTACTGAAATGATAAACTGATATAGAGTTTACTGATCTGCAATTTCAAAAGAAAAGATAACGAGTTACTCACAAAAAGGGGATACATCTAATGTCCAACCTTAAAACCTAGCTTTTAGCTAGTGATAACCTCAGACACGTCTGAACCGAACCAAATGTGTTGATCCAATCAACCTAGAACTTGATATATAACTAACCTTCCTGAAAGAAGGAGGGGTTAGAGAAAGGACCTAAAAAGGGATACTTCATACTACTTCACGTTTGTATGTATTGCAATTGTCTAGCTAGCACGCTGTTTGAGAATAAAATACCGGTCATTGTTATAACCTTGTCTCTGGTCTGCTATTCCTTTAAAGGGGACATGCATTGCTATTCCTAGCACTATTTGGGCAACTTTACACAATTCCTGTGAGTCTATGGAAGACATCTGTAAGGTTTATTTAAAAAAAAAAGTATTGTTTTATATTTCTAATGGAGTACTCAAAAGCATCACTTTCCAGCCTCAGGATTTTAGCCTGTTATTGGCTGGGCTCCCCCCATAAGCACTTTCAGTGACAGTCACCCACACAGCGTGATACGAGAGAGAGAGAGATAAAGGGAGAGAGATATAGAGAGAGAGAGAGAGAGAGAGAGAGAGAGAGAGAGAGAGAGAGAGAGAGAGAGAGAGAGAGAGAGAGAGAGAGAGAGAGAGAGAGAGAGAGAGACAGAGAGCACTGTGTAAACAGGGCTGCATGTGTGAGATTAGCAGGTCCCCTTGTCTCTCTCTCTCCCTGACAGTGTGACGCGCGCGTGTGTATGTGTGCTCTGTCGCGAGGGTGTATTTCTCCCTCTCTCTCTCGTTCGCTCGCGCTACAACCACAGAGCCAATCGGATCACTATCCGCTCCATCCTCGCCACGTGACGTCACCATGCGAGTCAAATCAGAATGACCTGACTTTTTCGACCAGTATTTAGAGCCACAGACACATTGATACTAACTACTATTACTATAATACAATGCTAGACACTGAAAAAAGACATTTATAATGCATGTCACCTTTAACTGTGTATATTACTCCTCTCCTCATTCGAATCTAGAACTGGTCTGTGGCTAACAGCTGTTACTGTTAGTGACACAAGTGCTACACTATACTTTTACTAAAGTGATTTCTTTTTTTTATCTACTTTTTCTCCCCATTTTCAATTTTTCTCCCTTCCCCAATTTCGTATTGTCCAATTCTACCCTCCCCTGTCTCGAACGCTGTTAGGCCATGCCTCCCACAAGCCGGCTGCAATGTGGACGAAGCCTTGCATCACGCGTCCCCTCCGGTACTCGAGGAGGCAGCCGCCACATCTTTTCACCTGCACAGCACCATCTCTCAGCGGCGAGGGTCTGCGTGGGAGGGACACGCCGCCCCCGTCGCTTCCTGATACTACTGCGCAGGCGCACCAACCGACCTGTAGGAGTCGCTGTCCACAACATCCAATCCCCACCCACCAGCTTCCCACCCCCTAATACTGCCAATTGTATTAGTATGAACGACCAGCCAAGCTGGCAACGCCGAGAGCTGGGCTCGAACCCAGCATCTCCTGCGTTAGTGGCGAGCGCCTTGCCCACTGCACCACCTAGCCGCCCTACTAACTTTAACTTTTGAAGTTAAATATAGCTTTACTTTTACCCAAGTATGGCTTTCAAGTACTTTTTATACCACTGGGTCTTTATAATTATTGTATTGTTGTGATTGTGGTGGAAGTAATGAATAGAGTGCTGGCGTAACGAGTGTCCTCGCCTGAGCCCATGACAGAAGGTGGAAGAGGTTCTACAGTGTGCTCTACATGAATCGTCATGGAGGTGATGGGTGAGGTTATTGATTATCTCCTGCTGTTTCCATCAAGTCTGAGAAAATCCCTGTTGAGGAACCATGCGGCTCCTGCTCTCCTTACCAGAGGTTAAAAAGAAGAGGGTTTTATTTTGCTTTGATTTGGATAATATTGATAATAGCTGAGGTCATGGGTTCATATGTGTTTTAATTAACCAATTATATCATACAGATATTATCCTCTGCACAATCATACAGTCGATTTAAAACATTGAGCTCTGTTATTACCTTATTGTAAATGTGTTGTACGAGACGCACACTTTCTCCCTTGACATTCACTTATGTAAATCAGACTTGAAGGTAGCTTCAAACTAAAACAGTTCATTCGAGTGTGGTGAAAAATTCATTAATATTTCATAACAGTCATTATATGGAATTTATCTTCTATGAATGATGAAAGTGGTGAAATACAGCTGCATAACTATAAGGCTGGAACAGGAACAGCATTTGCATTAGCGATTGCAAAAGAACACACAGCCTTACTCCCTGGTCAGTAATAGGATTGTGCTTTCTATAGTATCACAAGCCTTTGAAGCCACGTTTTTTATCCAAAGCTGACCAAATAGTTTCCAAATGTACTAGAAACATTAGATCAACATTAAGGATGTGCACCTTAAGAGACATGGAAGATCAATGTATGCTTGCAGAGTTTCAAGATTATTAGTTATACAGATGACTGGTCTACCTCCTGAGCTACTGTAAGAGTGACATTCTTGTTTCTTGGCTTCAACACAGTAATGCAGACAATACGAACATTAAAAAAGCAGAATAGTAATAAGAATATAAATTATACCAAGTGTACTGTGTGAAAATCATTGGTATGTGCAAGTCAGTATTGTGTGCACAGAAAACAAGGGATACAGGTATTTGCACTTGTCGTACCCTAGGTGAAAAAAGAAAGCAATATTACATGTGTTGTGTTTCTGAATATTGATGCACAGGTTGTGCCTGAATCCTGGTCTTAGACTTCCGAGCAGCTATGGTTTTTGGCATTGTCCTTGTTTACTCCAGCAGAAGCCTGGGATTTCACACCATGTTGGGCCAATATAGCATGGAATGCGGAATATTGAACTCTGCACAAACTCTGGCCTGTAACCATAGAAATTATGTATAGTTTCCTAGCCTGAAACTCTGGCATCTGACTAAATAAGCTTGCGAAACTTTCAAACAAAACTTTAGCCAAACAAACGGGGGCCACCCTAGTCTGTTGTGTACTTGTCTATTAATTATATTGTAAATCACTGTGACGATGATGACAGCTCATCCCGATTACAAATGTCACGGTCGGGCTGGCCCCTCTATCAAGCCTTGTTGTCCCCGGAAACCACATTGTATACAAATCACCTAATTTAATTAATGTCACAGCTGCAGGTAAAGTAGAAACAGAGACCTCTCTACTGTTTTTCCACGAATACCTGTTGAAGTATGATACGCAAAAGCAGAATGCTCTCAGAAGCAGAGTGCAACCTCTGCCAAGCTTAACAATCTCCCCACTTTGCCATTACTTCCACACTCAACATTTTACTGGGTAGATGACAGAAAGGAGAGTTGCCTATATTGCCATTCCAAACAGACTCAGGCTGTAAATGTCATGCGTTATGTATCAACAATGGTGACATTACCTCACATCACACTCCAAGTCTGGTGCGAATCAGACAAAGCATTCACAAGTAACACATCACTTGCTTTTTTACCATCTGTTTATCCAAAATTTGATTGGATCCAGATGACTGATGACCTGTCGTACAGAACTTGTAAGTCGCTTTGGATAAAAGCGTCAGCTAAATGACTAAATGTAAATGTAGAGTGGCAGGTGCTCAAAGGCTGAAAAGGGCACTATATTTAACCGAGCGCGCATAGCGCGTGAGCCCGATTTTTAAGGGCCCTTTTCGGGTGGGGGGGCCCCCTTTTTTATGCTTTTTGGGGGGTTTTGGTGATCAAATATTGAATATTGAACTATAATAATCAGTGCAGGAGCTCACTTATCCTTGAAAGACACTTTTATCACTGACTTAAAAGGCCCATACATCTCCATAAATGTTCAGGGGGGAGGGAATAAGTGCTTTGCTTACCCTACAGACCCCAAGAAGTGCTGTATATTCTGTATAGTTTAATATAAATGCATTTTTTATTCCAATCCCGATTTGTATTTGAGATTCCCAAATTCCGGACTTGACTTCTTTGTGTCCCTCAGTGAGTGTAATACCAGCATTCAACTGTATGCGCCACAGCGGTTTCTATCATCATCATCATCATCATCACCACCCACGCTATGCATAAAATATAGGTCCGCGGAGAGGCACGCTGAGGAGGCCGTGCAAACTGCAATGGAATATGGGGCATCTCTCTCTCTTTACCTAATATTTTGATTCTATCCTGACATTTTTCAGTTGGAAGGGCAGTCTATATGCGTAACAGCAAAAAAACAAAAAAAAGCACTTTTCCCTTGTCATCCTCTTGTCTGGTTGTTGTTTGTGATATTGCCTTGGTTGTTATTGTGATATTGCTTTTGTGTCTTGTTTGGTGTTTGTTTGTTCTGTGTTTTGGATTGGCCTGGCCAGGTATTGCCAATTGTAATTAGTCTGTGTATATTAGTGTGTTCTGTCCTCACTTCCTTTGTGGCATCATAACTCCTTGTTCATGTACCTGTTGTGTCTGCTGTCGTCTTCCTTGCCCTGCTGTTTGTATTGAGTCTCAGTAAGTTTTATTAGTATTCCATTTTTTGTGCTTCTTTGTTTTTCGTGTATCAGTTTGCGTGTGCTCTAGTGCCAGCTTGGCTGTGCCTTTCTTTTGTTTTGGCATCTGTAATATACCCTTGCTCTCTTGGTTCTAAAAATAAATATAGAACACTACGTTTTGTGAAGAGCAACCACCGTCTCCGTTATCCTATCATTCTGCAGTTCTGGGGCTCCTCCGTCAATCCGCATATTGGGATCTACTTTTCCCCCCATTTCCTAACAATCAGGCTCCACAACAGTGGGCAGGGACTGCGGCCAGACATCCAACTAGAACTAATAGGAACCCAAGGAGGACAATAACACTACCTTATGCATACTGCACCTTATGTGAATACGGCACCTTATGTGAATACTGTGATACTGTGAATACTGTATATTTCAGTTAGTTAGATAGTAAATTATATTGACTTATTTGTTTACACTGCTTGTGTTGTTTTTACTACCTACACCCATCCCCCATGCTGCTATGATGCCTGCATTTCCCCAAGGGGATCAATAAAGGAATATCTTATCTTATCTTAATACATTTAGAAATTATGTTTCCTAGATTCACCAAAATCAATAGGTTTTTTCCTCTTGTGGTCATGAATGTTCACGGCAAATATTGTTACTGTATGCCAAATGGGTCAAGAGACATGCTCATTTGAAAATTGAAGGTTTGGCCCCATGACTGTGCTAGAGGAAATGTCATGGGGTCACCTAAATCAATAGGTTTCTTCCTCTCTGTGTCATGAAAATTCACAACAAATGTTATGGCAATCTGGCAATTGTTGAGATATCTTGTTAACAGAAAAACAGACAGACAAACTGGGATGAAAACACAACATTATTGGAGTTCGGACAGAATTTATATAGTCTCCTTATGTCTAAATTATCTATTGTAATCAGAAAATAAACAGATGCAAATCAAATCATTGTCTCCTCTCCTGCTCCTGCCTTAATTGAATACAAATGTAATGATTTATCTTTATTCTTTTACAATTACTACATTCCCTGATTGTAAAAAAACTAAAAATCTTTCTTGAACTCAGCCTAATGACTTGGCAGCTTTGAGTTATCAAATGCCCAGCCCTAATGGTGATTAAATATTCTTCTTTGATTAAAATGGATTTCTGCGGCAAGATTTACAGTTTAGTCATTTGGTTTACAGACTTTATGGTTTTTATGGATGGTGTCATTCACAAGCTAGAGACCGATAGCTTGAGCCTATACAACTTAGTTCAAATGTATTTCCTGACAGACAATAAGACATTGCTTGCTGTGAGAGATTTACCCAAAGTTTTCAGGAAAATAGGGCAGGTTTGAGATCAATTCACAGGAACTATCTTTCATGGGAAAGCATAATCCAGACCTTTGGGGACAGGAGGGATACCAATAAGACACTAAACAAGTCACACTACCTACATCTACACACCCTACTGACTAAGGTTCACAGTCGAAGATGTTTATGACCAGATCTCTGATGATAACAATACAACATATTGGCAAGTCATACACACACACACATTATTCATGTGCCTTAGGAATAGATCAAAGAATGTGAATCCATCAATCCTATGGTGCGTATACATAAAGTGTTGATCTGGGCCCCATTCCTCATACGTGGAATCAGAGAGCAGCGAACCCCACTATTATAGGAGGTGGTTGAAACATGCAAACGTTCACACGCACACATATGCATTGGAGGCTTTTAACACGCACAATAACTACACAAAATAACACAATAATCAAACAACCATAAAATGAATACATATAGCATGTTAAACCCAGATTCGGCTCAAACAAGGGACTAAACACGTTTCGCAATTATGCCACATCAATGTGGAACGCCCTACCCAAAGCTGTAAAGGAATGTGAATCACTGCCCACTTCCAAAAACACTCTCAAAGAACACCTACGGGAGACTGCAATTCGAAACTGGCCCCTAAAAATGTCCTAACCCAGTTGTACAGTAAATGACCAAGTATGACTTTGTCAGTATTCCAATGTACAGTGTGCATTTAATTTTGGAGACAGCGACTCGGAGATCATCCTCCACATTCAGACGTGATCTGTACTTATTTTTTATATAAGTCAGTGCAGAGAATGTTTTTTCGAATAGGTAGTTAGGTCCAAATGGCGGATAGCTGTCCGTATTCCCCCTCAATTGATATCCAGTCGGCATCGGAGGTGGGCAGCGAGCTGGGACGCATTCTCCATCAGAAACAAGCGCGCCTCATCCCGCAGCTTAGACAGGTGTCGTGCACTATGAAGGAAATCCATAGGCTGAATATGATTTATTATCAGCATTTTATTAGCATTTCAAAAGCATTTCTTTTACCAGTTTAATGTATTTTAATTGTTTTTAACCTGTTAAACTGTAGCCCTATTTTCAGAAATTTCGCCTAAAGGTACATGCCTAAGTAAATGGAAGATTGCTCCACCAAAGCATACAACGACGGCCTAGTGGCAGGCAACATGAATGACCACAAGGTGGCGCGATACAACGTAAGGAGGACAGTGTCAGAGGCCAAACGGCGCTACAGGGATAAAATTGAACTCCAGTTTGAACAAGCTGACTCTAGAGCTATGTGGCAGGGGCTCAAAACGATGACAGACTACAAAGGCGCCTCCCTCAAACTGAACAGTGACATCTTTTTAGCAAATGACCTCAATACCTTCTATGCGAGGTTTGATGCTGGTAATAACAACACCAGCTCACAAGCCACGGCAATGGGGGGGGGGGGTCGGCTGCTGATGGAGGCGCAGTGTTCAGGGTAACAGAGCATGAGGTGAGGCGGACCTTTAAAAAAGTGAATATCAGGAAGGCAGCAGGTCCGGACGGCATCCCCGGCCGCGTCCTAAAAGTCTGTGCCGACCAACTGGCCCCAGTATTCACTGACATATTTAACCTGTCCTTAGAACAGGCTGTCATCCCCACCTGCCTGAAGAAGTCCACTATTATCCCTGTACCCAAAAAATCCAAGCCTGCTTGCCTCAACGACTACCGCCCTGTAGCTCTCACCTCCATAGCCATGAAGTGCTTTGAGAAGCTAGTAAAGGGCTACATCTGCTCCTCCCTCCCCATCAACATGGACCCCCTGCAATTTGCATACCGCCCCAACAGGTCCATGGAGGACGCCATAGCCCATGTGCTGCACACAGCAGCATCACACCTGGACAAGAGGCAGGGGAACTATGTGAGAATGCTATTCATCGACTACAGCTCGGCATTCAATACCATAGTCCCCTCCATACTCATAGCCAAGCTCAGGGACCTGGGCTTGAACTATGACCTCTGCCAGTGGGTCTTGGACTTCCTGACTGGCAGACCCCAGGTGGTGAGAGCAGGCAACTGCACCTCCTCATCCATCACCCTCAACATAGGGGCCCCCCAGGGCTGTGTTCTGAGTCCCCTCCTCTACTCCCTGTACACACACGACTGTGTGGCTCAGCGGAGTAGCAATACAATCATCAAATTTGCTGACGACACAGTGGTGGTGGGCCTGATCTCTGCCAACGACGAGAGGGCCTACCTGGAAGAGGTCAAGGTCCTGGCGGGATGGTGCCAGGAAAACAGCCTCTCCCTGAACGTCAGCAAAACAAAGGAGATGATTGTGGACTTCAGGAGGTCGGGGGTCAAGGACTACAGCCCCCTCAGCATCGACGGGGCACCGGTTGAGAGAGTCAACAGCTTTAAGTACCTCGGAGCCTACATATCCGAGGACTTGACATGGACCACACACATTGACAGTGTTGTGAAGAAGGCACGACAACGCCTCTACTTCCTCAGGCGCCTAAGGAAGTTCCAAGTCAGTCAGAAGATCCTTAAGAACTTCTACTCATGTACAATAGAGAGCATCTTGACCGGCAACATCACCTCCTGGTTTGGGAATAGCACTGCACAAGACCGAAGCAGACTACAAAGAGTGACACGTTCAGCCGAACACACAATTGGAGGGGGGCTCCCCACCCTCCAGAACATTTACAACAAGCGTTGCAAGGGCAAGGCTAAGAGAATCATTAAAGACTCCAGTCACCCGAACAACTGCCTCTTTGAACTGCTGCGGTCAGGCAAGCGATACCGGAGTCTCAAGGCGAGCACAGAAAGACTCAGAAGAAGCTTCTATCCCCAGGCCATCAGGCTGCTAAACGAACAATGAATGAACACTACACAACAACAACCACCAAACGCACATAGCACACACATCCACACGCACACACTCACTTAAACAAACACACTGTAGCACCCACTCCACACACTTTATAGCACACACCCACTTTAAACAAACACACTGTTGCACCCACTCCCCACACTTTATATTTATTGATGAAGGATTGCACTACAACTCGTACACCTTACTGTAAATTGTACCTAAATTGTACCTCATCCCATTTCTGCTTTGCACTAGATAGTACTGTACATTAGTACACTGCATAGTATTGTATATTATATGGTAACTCAGAACATTGTACATATGTCTATACCGAACACTGTGACCTCTTTTTCTTCTTCTAAATTACATGTATACTATGTTTGATACTATCTTGTCTAGCACAGTCTCTGGAGCGTAACAGTAAGAAGCATTTTGTATGAAAGTATTCTGTACTTCTGTATGACAACTATTAAAGAAACTTGAAACTTGAAACACTTCTGCAAGGTCAATTTGCATGTTCTTGGTATCTAGGAACATCTAGGGACCTGGGGGCAGTGGCGGACTCAGGCTGTTTGAAGGGCAGGGGCGAAAAGAAAAAAAAGGGCACCTACTGCACAACATGGGACCCCATCAGTGAGCAAAAAGATATGATGTGTCATGTATGTCATCCTTGATTAAGATTAACATTAGGATAACATAGACAATCCAGATTAATAGTATAACCACACCTCTATGATAAAAACACACAGGGAACAATACACCTTTAAAATGTTTATTCACCTCATTGTCATGGTGTTTGAAAAGTAGATGATCATGGTGTTTGAAAAGTAGATGATCATGGTGTTTGAAAAGTAGATGATCATGGTGTTTGAAAAGTAGATGATCACGGTGTTTGAAAAGTAGATGATCAGGGTGTTTGAAAAGTAGATGATCAGGGTGTTTGAAAAGTAGATGATCATGGTGTTTGAAAAGTAGATGATCATGGTGTCTGAAGGCCTAAACCATTGCTGCAGTGGTACATTTCTCAATACTAAAGATATCAGTGAGGAATATACATATTTGGGAAACAGCATTTTAACCCATTCTCCGCAGATGACGTGTTAACACGTCATTCTCCGCCATGCGTAATCTGCCAATGATGCCGTAAGGCGTCTTTGAGATCAATATTTCATATTTCCGTCATGGTTTTCATATTTCACCCACGGAGTCTTGGGTGATGCTGTGGGACTCGGCACAACTCTGCAACGCTTCAATACCGCCACCTGGTGGCCGATCGGCGAGTTGCCAAACAGGAAGTTGCCCAAACCGGAAGTGGTCCGTCCCCTATTTTCGTCCGGCCACTCGGTGATCGTCCCGGGGCTCAATATAGACACCGTCGATATGAATCTTTGCCATAACTCAATAATCAACATGATTTGGACGTGTATTAGTAATATACAAACCTGGAATGGATCGCATCGATCAACATCCCATAATAGCGATATTTTTGCTCCACTCTCATCGCCCAACGCTACGAGGAGACTGGGGTGAGTTTCAGCGTTTTTCTTTATCATTTTCGATACAAACTGCTCTGATCAATATATCACCCATACTACATGAATCATTTAACGTCGGTCATTGAATTATAAACGACCCCCCCCCGCCTCCGTTCACCCGCAGATGACCAGTCATGACGTTTAGGACCATGTACAGTTGACATTTTTAATATAACGTTGATCGGTATCAAACTGCATTTGATCATCTAATATATGCATTTAGGCCTATATCTCACGTTCTATGAAATACTGCAGAAAACGATAAAAACATATTTATACTCTAGACGGTATTTTAGTATGAATGTGTGAATGAAAAAGTTAAACGTTCCTACATCCTGAACGGTAGATAATTGATGTTGAATGGGCCATAGTAATGTCAATTTAGCAATACAATTTAAAAAGTTATAGCCCTGCAAAGAAGGTGAACATCTCCATAGACAAATAGCGCTGGCGGAGGATGGTTTAGGATGGATATAAGCCCGGCAGAGAATGGGTTAATATGGTCTGGGTTGAAAAATAGTGAACCCATTCTTTAAAAGCTATTTACATATATTTTACAGGATATAAAACAGTTTAACAGATACAGTTAATTCGAGTGCTGTTGAGCTTCTTCCTTTCTCTCTCCTAACTCTCCTTCTCTCCTCCTGCACTCTCCTTCTCTCCTCCTGTACTCCCCTTCTCTCCTCATGTCCTCTCCTTCTCTCATCCTGTCCTCTCTTTCTCTCCTCTATCTCTCCCTGCGCTGTGATTGATTGAATGAACATTTTATTAACAGATTGAGAGGGACAATTAACAATTAACACAATTGTTAAGGGGATGCAGACCAGAGAAAGGCTTTTGTCTTGTTTACATCAGGGTCCCCCATTTTCAATTCATAATGAATTGTAAGTAAGGGTGCAATTAGCACTGTGCAATCCATTCTTTGTGGATCTAGCCCTCAATCTTTGCAACTTCAAAGAAAGCTTGCTGTATTACCTACCTCACACACAGCAGTAGGATGCAGGGTTACAGCTCAGACTGCATTAAGCCCTCTGGCATCTGAACATTCAAGAGGGGATGTGTCTAAAATTGAAAACTTAAATGGATGGAATATTGTAGTGATGGGGCTGCTCAGAGTTGTGCCTCAAGTTCCCAGCATGCTTGGACTTTGTGCCTCAGTTAAACTAACTTACTCTAACCTAACCTAAAGGATACATTGGGGGGGGGGAAATAGGGACAGTGCAGATCGAGAAACATCCAAATGTTAGCTAGATATTAGCCCATCGGTTCCTTGCAAAAACTCAGAAACGATTTGCTAATGGCCATATAATGGTTTTAGAATATAAGCAGGGTTTACCTATTTTGCAACACCCCTAGACTGTCTTCATCATGGCACCCACTTTGGTAAAGCCTGCCCTAGTAAGCGGCATCACATTGTATCCACTAACAGAGCAGTCATTAACCTCTTCCACCCGGAGCCTACTGTATTTTCTGAAAATCCGCCTAAAATACATACCTAAGTAAATGGAATATTGCTCCACTTCTACAAGGGCCATTTGCATATTATTGGTATCTAGGGCCATCTATGGACCTCAGTGAATGTATTCCGAGTGTCAGAAATATTGTGTCTATTACTAGGCTTGCTTAAATTGTGATGAAACAAAGGAGAATATGAATTATGATTTTTTCTTTGCATCTTTGACAGTGAATCACACTATGCTAATAATGACCAGACATGAAGAACTGCCACTGATCTCGTGCAGTACCTTCTTGAGATCATGTGTACAGAAAATCTAAGGAAATAATAAAGGGAAGATGATTAAACAGAAGGTTCTGTAGATACAGTACTGAATTCTCCCATCCAGACCAATGCAATTTGAAATATTATTATAGAATATAGAATAGCAGGCTTATAAATTACCTTATTATAGCCAATTCACACATTTATATACATATATTATCTTTCAAATGGCCAAGTTCAATTTGGATTTAATATCACGAGGCATGCATAAGAACAGATAATGAAATTTACTGTAATCTACTGTAGGCCTCCTTTTTTATTTTGATCAGTGTGAAACCGTTTTGAGATACATTTCAAATATAATTGTTGCTGCATGCTAAAAATAGGGAAGAGAAACTAACTGTGCTTCAAAATAATGCAATAACGTTAAGTGTTAAGTGGTTTATTATCCTGAATAATAAGAGATATAAAAAAAATTCATACCGAGGTATGACGCTTGAAACCCCATAGAGGCTTTCAGGAAGTGTAGTTCTGAAAAATGCCAACGCAGATCGACAGCTAGCAATGTCCTTCACAAAATAGCTGCCAAAAAACTACAATTCCCATGGTTCAAAGTTATCCAAAATGGTCGCCTCTCGCAAAATAACCTTGACCAAAACTAAATAAAAATCTAATCTAATAACACTTTAACCTATTCCTAAACTAACGTATTGATGATAATATACATTATAAATGCTGTCGTGACATGGTTATGTTGTTTATACTTGAATTAGGTTAAGGTTAAGACACGTTTTTCAACCGTGGGGGCACATGGTCAAGTTTAGACCATTGGAGGGGCACCAATAGGGCACATCCTCAAATTTTCGCCACTTAAAGGGGCACTTTAGCGCAATGTTTTCAACTGTGGGGGCAAATGGTCAAGTTTAGACCATTGGAAGGGCACCAATGGGCATGTCTTCTAGTTGTTTCCACTCAAAAGGGCACTTTAGGTTTAGCGCTATATGTTTTCAACTGTGGGGGCACATGGTCAAATTTAGACCATTGGAGGGGCACCAATGGGCACATCCTCTAGTTTTTTCACTCAAAGGGGCACTTTTGCATGATGTTTTTCAACGGTGGGGGCACATGGTCAAGTTTAGACCATTGGAAGGGCACCAATGGGCACGTCCTCTAATTTTTGACACTCAAAAGGGCACTTTAGGTTTAGTGCAATGTTTTCAACTGTGGGGCACATGGTCACGTTTAACCATTAGAGGGGCACCAATGGGCACATCCTCAAATTGTTTCCACTCAAAAGGGCACTTTTGCATGACATTATTTAACCGTGGGGGCACATGGTCAAGTTTAGACCATTGGAAGAGCACCAATAGGGCACACCCTCTAATGCTACGCCACTCAAAAGGGCACTTTAGCGTGCGTTTTCAACCATGGGGGCACCAGGGGGGGGGGGGGGGGGGGGGGGGGGGCGGGTGATCGCCAGTGCCTGGGGGTATGTATTTCCAGTGTCAGAAATATTGTGTCTGTTACTAGGCTCACTAACTCTCATGCTTAACCGAAAGGTCTTCACCCCAACTCAAACCGTCTCACTCAGACGCAACCTGCCCTCCCTATCCCCCTCCACGCTCTCCTCTGACATACTATCCGCTCTACCTCTGAGTGACACCTTCTCTGCTCTCTCCACAGAGATGGCAACCTCCACCCTCCTCTCAGCCCTTGCAACCTCATTCGACAAGCTCTGTCCCCTCGTTGAAAAACCTGCCCGCCATTCCCCACCCAGTCCATGGCTGACGGATGCAGTGAGAGAACAAAGACAGGTCCTGAGAGCGGCTGAGAGGAAGTATAGAAAGTCACGCCTCACTGCTGACATCGACACATATCACAACCTCTTGTTAACATTCTCCAAAACCATTACTAATGCCAAAGCTTCTTTCTTTCACCATAGGATCGAGGCCTCTGCCAAGAATCTTCGCAAACTGCATGCTACCATGTCCTCCCTCCTCACCCCCCCCCCCCCACCCCCTCCTCCCTCATCCTTCTCTGCCGAAGACTTCGCAATCTTCTTTGAGGAAAAAGTGGAGAACATCCGCAGCGCCTTCTCCCAACCCCCACCCATTCCAAATACTGAATCGAGAACCTCATCCTTCACTCTGTCATCTTTATCTCCCATTACAGAAGCCGAGACCCTGACACTGGTAACGTCGAACCGTCCGACTACATGCCAGCTGGACCAGCTACCCTCCCCACTCCTCCAGACCATAGCACCAGACATCCTCCCATTCCTAACTGCAACCATCAACTCCTCACTCAACTCGGGGGTGGTCACAACCTCCCTAAAACAAGCCAGAGTCACGCCCCTCATAAAAAAACCAACCCTGAACCCCACCGTCATAGGCAACTATTGTCCTGTCTCTCTTCTCTCCTTCCTTTCTAAAACACTTGAACGTGCTGTTGCAACCAACTTACTGCTTATCTCTTACAGAATGACCTCCTAGACCCTAATCAGTCTGGCTTCCAGACTGGCCACTCCACAGAAACGGCCCTCATTGCGGTCACAGAGGCACTTCACTTAGCAAAAGCGAAAGGCCTCTCCTCTGTCCTGATTTTCCTAGATCTATCTGCAGCCTTCGACACAGTCAACCATCAGATCCTCCTCGCGGCCCTCGCAGGAATGGGAGTGGCTGGCTCTGCGCTGACATGGCTGACATCATACCTCAATGACCGCTCCTACCAAGTGTCATGGAGAGGGACCCTGTCGGCCACCCGACCCCTGCGGACGGGTGTCCCCCAGGGCTCGGTCCTAGGACCCCTTCTCTTCTCCCTCTACACTAAATCACTGGGTAACATTATCACGTCTCATGGCTTCTCGTATCATTGTTATGCCGATGATACTCAACTCTTCCTCTCCTTCCCTCCCTCAGATATCCACGTCTCTGAGCGGATCTTGGCCTGTCTGTCCGACATCTCCCCCTGGATGACGACCAACCACCTAAAACTGAACCTAAGCTAAACAGAATTGCTCCACCTGCCGGCCAAATCCTCCCCCATGACCGACCTTTCCATCACAGTCGACAATGCAGCTGTGACCGCGTCCCCGACCGCCAAGAACCTTGGTGTTGTCCTCGACGACCAGTTGAACTTCTCTGCTCACATCGCAGCGACAACCAGAACCTGCAGATTCCTCCTGAGCAAAGTCAGAAGGATCCGCCCCTTCTTGACAAAAGAAGCCACCCAACTCCTCGTCCAATCAACAGTCTCCCGCCTCGACTACTGCAACGCACTGCTCGCTGGCCTCCCGGCCACTGCCACCAAGCCTCTTCAACTCATTCAGAACGCAGCGGCCCGCCTGATCTCAAACCTACCGAAGTCGGCCCATGTCACCCCACTTCTTAGGAACCTGCACTGGCTCCCCATTGCTGCATATATCCGCTTCAAGGCCCTCGACCTAGCATACCGTGCGGCAAAGGGAACCGCTCCCGCCTACCTCCGGTCAATGGTCTCTAACTACACACCCTCAATAACCCTACGCTCTGCATCTTCTGGCCGCCTCAGACCTACTCCTATCCAAGCCCCGGGAGGGTCATCAAAGAGAAGCCGCCTATTCTCAGTCCTTGCCCCACAATGGTGGAATGAACTACCCACCCCAGTTAGGACAGCCAAAACCCGTCCAATCTTCCGCTGTCGACTAGAGACGCACTTCTTCAACCATTATCTGAAATAATAATAATACTTATTTTTTTTTATTTTTTATAAATAACTCTAACCCAAACTAACCTACACTGTAACATGCAACACTTTGATGAACATTGTTACTCAGCTGATAGAGTTGTACCCTTCCTGATGACTTGTCGTACAGAACTTGTAAGTCGCTTTGGATAAGAGCGTCAGCTAAATGACTAAATGTAAATGTAAATGTAGGCTTGAGTAAATTCTAATGAAGAAAAGGAGAATATAAATTATGATTTATTTTTGCATCTGTGTCGGTGAATAACACCATGAAAACATTGAGGTCCTTCTGATTTGGCTCACTCAGCTCATTCACCACCTTATTGAGATCAAGTGTAAAAAAATCTAAGTAAATGAATAAAGGGAAGATGATTAAACAGAAGGATTTGTAGATACAGTAATACATGATAATCGATTTTAATTATGAATTCATATTTGACCTTGAACTTGACCTTGACCTTATTATGGCCAAATCATACATCTATGGATAGGGAAAAGGCTCCGCTTTCCAAAAAAGATAATTAAAAAACATTAACCTCTTAACATCCAAGGGCCCACATGTGGGCCCTCATGAGGACGATTCGCAACGCGCCACTTTGCCGACCTCTAGCGGCTTGGGTGTGCATTTCTTTTAATACAATCCATAGATAGCCCTATTTGTTGCCTGTCAATTGCCCTTTCAGGTGACAAAATCCTGAGTTCTCGAGTTACATGCCGATATGTGAGGCATGCGCCAAAGTACACATTACCACCCCCGAACTCCGGGGGCTCCGTCAATCATTTGGCGATCTCGAAATTTTTTGGACAGGGTTGTAGCCAATTAATGTGGCTTTCCAATGATACCCCATGATATGATAATTGGGGATCTAATACGGTCTCTATTGATCGATTTATGATAAAGAAAAGCAGGGTCCCCCTAAAGGGGGACCTACAGACTTAATTATAGGCCTATTTCACACATTCTATGAAATCAATACATTCTGGAAATCATCTCGCAAAAACATTATTCAGAATGGTATAATGGGATCAAAGAGCACCTACGGGAGGCTGCAATTCAAAACTGGCCCCCGTAAATGTCCAAAACCCCCCTCCCACCGTACAGTTTCCTCCCCCTCGTATGTATATATTTTCTGTTAGGATCTCTGTTTAACAGTACTGTATATTTGCATATCTTGTATGTCACAAATGTAACAGTACTGTATATCTGTATGTCATGTATGTCATAAATGTCATGATATATATCTGTATATCTGTATGTTGTGTATGTCATAAATGTCTGAATTGAAAATGGGGGACCCTGATGTAATCAAGACGAAAGTCTTTCTCTGGGTCTGAATCCCCTTAACAATTGTGTGTATTGAGCCATACTGTATTGTACCCCATTCTGCAATCTGTTAATAAAGTTTCCAATCAATCAATCAATCTCTGAGGAAGGGAGCTGCCATTTTGTTCCGAGGGAGTGGCCAGTTTATCCAGCTCACTTAATTAAATCTGCCCTGGAGCAGGTAAAACATTTTCTATCTGTTGCCATAGTGATTTAGCCAAACCTGCTTCGTGGAACCGAAAAGCTTGACTTATGTCAAGTTATACTGAAGATTATCTGGCTAACTCAGTTAGCCACGTACGGGGAACAGGGCCCATGACGCTGATTATTGATGTTGAACACTAATTCTTTTGTATCCACTTTTTTTCACCTCGTTTTCTATTTTTCTCCCATCCCAATTTTGTATTGCCAATTCTCCCCTCCCCTATCTTGAACGTTGCTAGACGATGCCCCCCACTGGTCGGTTGTAGTGAGGATAGAAGCCTTGCATCACGTGTCCCCTCCGGTACACGAGGAGGCAGCCTGTTGCATCTTTTCACCAGACAGCGCAGACTCTCAGTGGCGAGGAGTAACGTGTGGGAGGCTCACGCTGCCCCCGATACTTCCTGTCTCTGCTGTGCAGGCGTCACCCAACCGACCTGTAGGAGTCGCTGTCCACAACGTCCAATCCCCATCCATCGACTTTCCACCCCCTGACTCTGCCAAATGAGCCAGTACGACGGCCGGTCCAAGTCGAAGGCAATGCTGAGACTGGGATTCGATACCGGAGTCTCTTGCATTGGTGATGAGCGTAATCTCCGCTATGCGACCCAGCCGCGATGTTGAACACTTATTGATGTTGTTGACGTGTTATTGATGTTGAACGCTTTACAGAAAGCGCATTTGCTGTGAGCCACCACTGGGGGCAGAGTGGCTAACCGCGAGTGAATGAGTGAGCAAGTTACTGAGTTATTGAGTTACTATTCTACCTATTCCAAAAGGTGTCCTGCACGGATCAGTCATGGGCCCTGTCTTATTTACCATCTATAGCCTTTTAAGCTGCAACATCCCTCATATGGGATGTTTTTTGGACTTTTTGCAACCGGCACTTTGGCGACCCCTAGTGGCTCTGGTGTGCATATTTTGTAATACAATATATATATATATATATATATATATATATATATATATATATATATATATATATATATATATATATATATATATATATATATATATATATATATATATAGAATTGAAGGCTTATTTGTTGTCTGTCGATAGCGACAAAATCCGCCTAAATCCGTTCAGCGGTTCTCGAGTTACATGCCGGTATTTGAGGCTTGTGCAAAGTACATGGTATTGCGCAAAATATCACTCCTGACTCAGGCTGCAGTAGTTCCGTCAATCTAGATCCGATCTAGAAAATGATTGTGGATCGTTGTAGCCAATGAGTGTGGCTTTCCAATGATACCCCACATGGGGATCTAAATAAAATAAAAAAAAAACACAAACAAACACGAAAACAGGAAGAGCAAAACAGCCGAATTAATTGAAGTCTATGAGAAAACTGAGTTTTCTTTGTACACAGTTTACCAAAATCACTCCTAATCACTCATTTCTGAATGGATCTTTATGAAATTTGGATATGTACTACATACGGCTTCAGGCTATGGCTGGATTTGTAAGCCATAACACCTTCTGGGGAAATACTACCTCTGGACAACTAACTACTACAGAAAAACTTGAGTAACAAGTTTTTTTACAACTCAAGTTCAGACCTATGGTACTCTATTACGTTAGCACTATAAAAGTGAATTTCAGAAAACTTCAGAATGTCATCTTTCAAAAGAGACCAGGCTCATGCATGTGCTATAAGTATAAAGTATGTTGTTTTGGGTTGGATGGCTCTCCCTAGCAGAGAGGCAAGAGCTGCATTGGCATCTGTTTCTATATAAAGCCATAATTAGAGATTTCCCAAATTATCTCACTTCCCTATTGGAGTGGTGCCTATGGTATACGATCCAATGATTGGCTTACACTTAAAGCACTTTGTGTTTTAAGTGCACTTTGTGCTTTAAGTGCTTCAGTTTGTACTGAACTTGGGAAATCTGGAAACCAGCTTTTTTGCTCCTGACATGAACATCATACAACAAACTCTAAAATGGAATACTTTGATACCCTTTGGTCAGTTTGAATCCTTAATCACCAACCACTCCACCACAATCAGCATTTGTTTTAATTGATTGTACAAATGCTATTATGATTGCGCTTATTGTATATTTATTGCATTTCTCATTATGTATGTATGCTAAATTTAAATACAAAAATTACAGAGGAACACATAGACACTGTTGTAACTGATGTCTGATAACCTAAATCAGTCGCACTGTAGTGGCTGTGTGTTCATATACAAATGTATTGTAGAACCAATGACTCATTTTCATGAACTAGCAATCATAAAAAAAATTATATTTGTCAACATAGAACACAACATCATACATTGTATCAACATCATACACCACACATTCGGTAATACAGCTATAACTTTATACAGATCTCGACCCATTTCTGTGGTTTCAAAAGGGATCTCTCGTTAGACCACTGCATATTAACAAGGCGACACATGCGCTACTTGAAAGCAGGTGAGTGCGGTTCAGACGTAATGGGCCTCTCTGTAGCTACAGGACAGCACTGTGTCCTCCTCTCTATTCGGTGCTCCCTGAACCCGAGGGACTCGCCCAATTAGAACTCGGCTTTGCCACACAGAAGTGCCCTTTTGTGATATTCCTCTCCCTCTGCGTCGGGAAATTTGTATTCAGATTGTGTTCATATGCCAGGACTGACAGCTATTTAGCATTATGTTTGAATGCCTTTTAAAAGCACCTCTTCAAAGGGCCACAGGCAGGGTAACAGAGACTAGAACAAATAGCAGATGGTGTTGAAACTCAGTGTTCACATCAGGGGGTAATGCAAATACTCATCATTCATTAACGGCGGGGACAGTAATTTGATAATGACGGAATATATTGCAGATGCTTCATCATAACGTCGGCCGTTTGTGTACCAAGGCAATATTGTAGATAAAAGCACAAAGTTGACAGAGAGAACGTTTTTGGGGGACAAATTCATATACTCGCTTAGCTTGAGAAAAACGGATAAACCTCAGCTGCGGTCCAAACACTCACAAAGAGGGATGGGCGCTGTGGTCCAAACATGTTTCAGCTTTATTTCACAGGCCACAAAGAGGGATTGGGGCGCTGCCACAACCAGCTCCAATTGAGTGGCCTTGCCTGGACTTAATGCAACAGATCAATCTTCATATGCCTCAAGGATGATCGAAACAGGTCAGTCGTAAAGTTATGAATTCAGAGAGGGGTGGCTTCCGCGAGAAGCTATTATCAACGTCGCATGGAATTGGATGGATGAGACAAAATGGTGGACAATGACACCCAGTAGACTGGAAACACACATCAATTCATTAGCAGGAGTAATGGACAGCGGTGTCAGCACTCAGGCCAGTGTCAGAAATAGTCATTTTGAGAGGTCCAGCTCCATACGCAATTAGCCATGCAGAAAAGCCCAGAATGACTTTACGCAAGTGTCAAGTGTTCCATATTTTTCACTGACACGGCTGTGGCAGCATGGGGTCAAATTCTATTATAATGTGGCACTACATTAAAGCAGAGAAGAAGCAGCATTCGAGAGATTCATTATGCTGCTGTTGTTATTCCACCATTATTCAAGTAGTGTATAGTGTAACCTCTCCAATGTTCCCAAAATCAACAATCAACAATCCACCTACCTACATGTACTAATCACTGCCAGGCCAACATTTTGTACAATACCTGATTACAGTCTTTTATCTCCATTTGTTCTGCTTGCCGTGAGTGCGGTAGATGTAAGAATGAGGTGGGAGGTGTGGTTTAGAGCTAGGGAGGTGTGGTTTAGAGCTAGGGAGGTGTGGTTTAGAGCTAGAGGGTGTGGTTTAGAGCTAGGGAGGTGTGGTTTAGAGCTAGGGAGGTGTGGTTTAGAGCTAGAGGGTGTGGTTTAGAGCTAGGGAGGTGTGGTTTAGAGCTAGGGAGGTGTAGTTAATCTTTCGTATGACCAGTTTCCATACTGGGTGGAATTGAGATCAACCCATAATACTGATAAAGGACTACGGGAGCATTTCGTCCACCGTACCCCGACGAATGACGCCCCTTTATGGAGGTCAGTTTTAAGACACCTATACCGTCTCACCCTAGGACCCTGATACCTAATCAATAAATAATCTGTGACTGGCTCTGCTCAACCAATTCCCCATCCATCACCCCTGGGGTTGTCTCTGTCATCCAGGGCAATTTATAGGCCACTGTCTGCATGTTAAACTGTAGTATACAGCAGAGGTGAAGTTTGGACTTCGTATCATCCTTAACACACCCTTGCGGCTGTACAATCTCACATGAGAGATTAAAATACTTTACTATGGAGACTATGGTATTTTGCGGGCGGACATGGGATCAGCTTGAAAAGTGTATTGGCGTCGATAAGTGTGCTTGACACTATGAATAAAACCAAAAAAAACATAACTTTGCATATTTCCCAGCGATGCATGGCTATTTTCCAGTTGATCTATTCTAGATGAACAGGCCCCAGGAAAAGGCTGACCCGCAGCAGTGATGTCCCAATTAAGATATTCACAAAAGAAAACTACTGCTAAAGGATGGACTTTTCCAATTATACGGTTAAATTAATCTCAAAACATGATTGGGAGCGGGGGATTGCTATTTTGCTATTTTGGTCCAATATATACAGACTGATGCATTTTCAGGGCCTACATATAGAATTTATATTCTCAATGGTCTCTAGACATAGAATTATGTAATTATTTACATATAATCATTAGTTCAGTGGTGTCTTCAGAGGCCCTGGCCTGCCCTACAAAAGTTTGATTGTTTACATAGCTCATTAATCATGTACGCCTACAATGGCATGGATTTTAATCCAGAAATTATTAACATATTGACACTTCTATGTCAGAGTAGCCGAGAGGACTGCTGAGGAAAAATGGAAAGGAAGGTTAAAAGTGGGGACATAAATACTGAAGACTGAGCGGGCCCTATTCCCCGTACGTAGCTAACTGAGTTAGCCGGATAATCTTCAGGATAACTTGACATAAGTCAGACTTTTCGGTTCCACAAAGCACGTTTGTCTAAATCACTATGGCAACAGATCTAAAAGTTTGAACCTGCTCCAGCGCAGGGTTTAGTTCAGTTAGCTGGATAAAATGCCACCTACCTTCCTCACAGATCCCATTATACCATTCTGAAATGTGTTTTTGTGCCTCGTTTTTCGAGAGGGGGCTTTTGAAATGTAAAATAATAGACCTAAAATTCTGATAATAAATCATATTCAGCCTATGGATTTACTTTGTCCATATAATGCACATCATAGCTATACAGCGCTCGCGAGTCGCGACACACACTATGTGGTTATTTTAATAATGGAGCATTGCAAATGTGAATCCTGCGGGGATATTTTTAATGAATGAAACCTATCTGGCATTTGGCTCTGATTCTTTTCATATTCTCCGCTGTGGATGTATTTGCTTAACGGAGCGCCCGGATTGTGTTTCATTCAAGCATAAATTGAAGCGTCTTTATGCGTGGATTGTAGATGTGAATTACGAGGAATCTGAATCTGTGGATTGTTTAATTGTATCACTGTCACAACTGGGATTAAAATGTCTGAGGAGATGCACTGTTTGACGGATTTGATGACGTAGACGCGACTTGAGAAAAGTGAATGAGCAATTGCAAGCCTTTGACATTTTGAGAAAATGCATTTATCTGTTCAAGCACTGTTATCTGATGATGAACAAGAGGGTGATGAACATGACTGGTATAAACCAAAAGTTAATCAATGCAATGCATGTATGGATGATGTCCGAAACAGATTAAAACCTGATTAATAGTGAAACTTTAATAGCCTCCAAGCCTCTCTGACACCGTTATTTCGGGGGTTGTACCTTGAAAACTTTGGGAACCATGTATTTATATAGTACATGATACCTAAGCGCATACAGTACAGATATCCTCATAAGTATCTATTAATTTGTATCAAATAGATACTCTCAGAAGGGGGAAGGATTGGAAATAGATGGAGAAGGAGAGCAGAGGGAGAGACGGGAGAGTATCGAGGAAAAAATTTAAAAGATGAGAGAGAAGAAGTCTCTCCTCTGAGAGAGAGGAGAGAGGAAGATCTGAGCGATATAGAGCTGAGTGAAAGGGGTTGTTGTTGTTGTTTTCTGAAGTTTGTTTCCTCAGTGTTCAAGGCTTTGTATGGTACACATACATAGACATTAAAATAAAGGATCTGTATTATGCTACTGACTGAGGATATACCGTATTCATAACAGACTAATACTTGCTATAATACAGTAGTCTCCAGATTGAAATGCACATTTTGATGTCACTGTCTCAGACCTACTGCAGTGACTTTTCAATTGCAAATGCTTCAAGGACAGAACTCGCCCCAGTCCTTAACCAGCTAGCGGCTAGCCTATATGTATGCTAATTACGACAGAACACATGTCTTTATTGCAAATCTGCTGGTGGTCATTGGCACAAACAACACCCATGTTTCTACACTAAAAGATGCGTTTGTAACTGGAGACTACTGTTCATACATATATACACTTCAGGGGTTCTCAACTATTTTATACTATGACCCCATTTTATTTCAGAATTTTTTTGGCGACCCCAGGGATTAGTCTGGTCCCGTTCTAGCTATGCCACACTTTAAAGATAGGAGTGTGTCACCTTGTTTGTAGAGCTATATCTATATTATAGCTATGGAGACAATACTATAGTCATTTGACAGTGACTTTCATCCGTTGAACATGCAAAAAATAGATACTTTTTTCATGCATATGTTCGCGTGTTATCCTGTGGTGAATATAAGTATAGTTTAGGAGTGATCCGGGATAATTCCTGAAAAGCGAGTTATAGGGCGCTATGTGTATTCTACTATAAGCGTTGGCGTTTCTTGCCTGGACACACTAGTATTTCCAAATCAAATGTATATAATAGGTATTATGTTTCATCATTAATGCATGAAAGGGGGGGGGGTAGTTTTTTTATGCTTTGATGGCCAGTAACGGCATTCGTGTTGAACACTACAGGGGCTGATCAGCTGGATGGATATGAAAACATTGTTGGATCAAGCTGAAATTGATGTCAGATAGTCCTTACGTTTGGTCAGGGGTATTCCAAAAATAATATTCCAATTGTCTGATCGCGATCTCCAGTATTGGTGTCCATCTGGTCCCGGACATAATTTGGCACAATTTATGGATAGAGTCTGCCATATGCGTTTCGAAGTGGTCAGATGAAGCGATTTACTCGGTTCCGTCTAAATTTAGTGCCCGGAGGGATTTAAACATAACACACGGTCTGGAACAGGGTTTACTGCACTATTGATACTGCCACCTAGCCGGATCTGGCCGGTACTGCACCCTCGGAGTCCCAGTATGCCTTTTAACGGCAACATCCAGGTCCGTGACATTGAATAGAATATTAAAATAAAAAAAAATAAAAACTGACAAAATAATGAGTTTACTCGTTGTTGGCACTCAACCGCTGGCGGCCAATAACAAGTAAACTCGTTGTTGGCGCAGAAAGTGTTAATGTATCACATAATTTCAACATGGAATTAAGGAATATCAAAATAAAAGCACACGTTGTTGAACTTGATCATGCATATTTATTAGAACATTTTATTACAGCACTGTTATCAATACACATTTATAAAACGGGGCATATTTAGCCAAAATAAGTTGCCAGAAAAAATAGCACATAGCGAAATGCGTTGTGCAACAATAAAAAAGCAAAAACCAGTCCTGAGGAGTGTGAATGAATGAATGAATGAATGAATGAATGAAAACTTTATTTAACAGATTGCAGAATGGGTACAATACAGTACGGCTCAATACATACAATTGTTAAGGGGATGCAGACCTGAGAAAAACGTTTGTCTTGTTTCCATCAGGGTCCCCCATTTTCAATTCATATAGACATTTATGACATACACAACATACATGACACAACATACATGGCATAGGGACATATAGGTATTTAGTACTGATACATTTGTGACATAAGCGGTATTCAAATATACAGTACTGTTACCCCTAAATCCTGACAGAGTATATACATATGATGGGGAGGGGGGACTGTACATTAGGAGGGGGTGGGTGGGTGGGAGGGAAATATACATACGGCGGGGAGGGAATATATACATGCGGTGGGGAGGAGACTGTCTATTAGGAGGTGGTGGGGGTTTTGGGCATTTACGGTGGCCAGTTTCGAATTGCAGCCTCCCGTAGGTGCTCTTTAAGAGCGGTTTTGAATGTGGGCAGGGATTCACATTCCTTTACAGCTTTGGGTAAGGCGTTCCACATTGTTGTGGCATAATTGCGAAACGTGTTTAGTCCCTTGTTTGAGCCGAATCTGGGTTTAACATGATTTGTTGAGCTTCCTCTGGTGTAGTGGTTGTGGTATTCACTGACCTTTGGGAAGTATTTTGACATGTACATGGGCACCCCGGTCGTATAGTGTATCTTGTAGACCAGGCCCATTGCAAGTTGCTGTACTCTGTCGTCTACTCTAAGCCATCCTAGGTTGTCAAAGTGGGCAGGGGTGAGGTGGGTTCTGGGGTTCAGGTCAAGTAGTAGTCTGACCAGTTTGTTTTGTGATGTTTGTAATTTTGTTTTAAGCGCCTTTGAGGTGCTTTGGTACCATGAGGTGCACGCATAGTCATAGTACCCTTGAATGAGTGCTCCTGCCAGAGTCTTCCGGGTATTCTTGTTTACCAGAGAGGAGATCCGGTACAAGAATCTAGTTCGTTGGTTGACTTTTTTTATTACATTGGATGCCATTTTGTCACAGGAAAGATTTGCCTCTAGGATGGAACCCAGGTAGGTAATTTCGTATTTCCTTGTGACAATATTGTCACCCACTGTAACTGAGAAGCCGTCGGTCTTGCTGAGTTTGTTATTTGAACCGAAGAGAATGGACTCTGTTTTGCCCATGTGTAATGATAGTTTGTTATCAGCGAGCCATATGCAGATTTTGCCTAGTTCCGTGCTGAGGGTTTTTTCAACCTGCAACTTGTTCTTGTCAGAGACCAGCAGGGCTGAGTCGTCCGCAAACAGGAACACGTTGCAGTCACAGGCTGACGACATGTCATTTGCATAAATTAGGAAGAGTAGCGGTCCTAGTATGCTTCCTTGTGGGGTCCCTTCTTTCCCTTGAAGGTATTCTCCTTTTAGTTTTTATATATCTCTCTTGCGCTGACCTGCACCTCCAGTCGGGGTCCAACCAGATGTGCACGAGTCTTATTTAGTTTAATATATATATATAGATTCTTTTATTTTAATTGTAATTTTTGTTAGCGCAACCCCACTGTCACTTAGCCACAACCCCACTTTGGGTCGCGACCCATAGTTTGAGAACCGCTGCTCTATATCATATCTAAGGTGCAACATTGTCATGCTTGTGCTGTGTGTCCTCTATTACACATCCAATTTAACGAGATTACACTCATTTACATTTAGGTTGTCTGGCTAATTACATTTACTCTAGGGGAGATGATATGGTTCTTTAGTACATGTTCCACATGATCCACAAAATGGTTCACATGATCTGTGTGAGATTCTGAGGGTTCCACAAACAATGCCATTGGGTCTCTTCAAAAACAAATAGAGGGTTTCTAAGAATAGACAATGAAAAAGTAACTGGGCTGTATGGAATCTTCGGCAATACTCACAGCAAGAAGACCCTTCTCAATCCAAGACGTTCTTCTCAACACATTGCTGCAACACATCACTATGTTAACGGGTCTTCTCTCTGTCCAGCATCACCCACTTGTATCTTGACCTCAACTCTGTCTCCCTGCTTGTTCATTTGTCTGAGACACCATTGTCAAATGGACTAAACAGTGTCTCTCATGTCTTAGTGTCACCAAGCCCCACACACTGCTGATTTCTGTGGCTTTCATGTATGAGGTGGAATCAACTCTAAAACGTGTCTGATTTGATTTGATTTGATTTTTATTTGGAAATTAAAAACACATTATTATTACAAATTATCATGACCGATTTGTTTAATAACCTAAAAGCATTCATTAAAACACTTATTTCCAAGGTGGTCCTCAATGGAAGACATAAAAACATAAACACATAAAAACACAGCACATTATGTCTACTCTCGCCCTGGAATCAGATTTTCTTCCCTATGGCTGCTGAGCCATTTGCTCTTCCCATAATTTAGCCTTTGTTTTGGTTTGACTTTGTTTGGTAGGCAGAGGTAGTTCATTCCAAAGTACAACACTTGTGTAAAAAAGGAGCTTATTTGCTTCTTTGATGAGAAAGTTGAATCTCTCTCTCTCTCTCTCTCTCATTCTCTCTCTCTCTCTCTCTCTCTCTCTCTCTCTCTCTCTCTCTCTCTCTCTCTCTCTCTCTCTCTCTCTCTCTCTCTCTCTCTCTCTCTCTCTCTCTCTCTCTCTCTGTCATCACTCATTCCCACCCTTCTCCTTTCCCCCCAATTTGCCCTGTCTTCTCTCATTCCCTTCACTCCTCTTTCTAATCCTCTCTCTTTCTCTCTCTCCCCCACTCTCACATGTTTCTCATCACCCCTCCCCCTGTCCATGGGCTCTGGTATTGCCAGGCAGCGGGAGTCACGGACGGAGACAGAGGACTCAGAGGTCACTTTACAAGTGCAACAGCTAATCAAACAGGAATGGGATGATTAATGTCAAAGGGAGATGCCGTGGAGACACACACACACACACACACACACACACACACACACACACACACACACACACACACACACACACACACACACACACACACACACACACACACACACACACACACACACACACACACACACACACACACACACACACACACACACACACACAGTAACAGCTCACCAGTTTGTCCTGCCTCGCCAAGCTTTGCCTCTTTTTTTCCAGCAGGGCTCCCCAACACACTCGATCGCTTCTACGTCCATGGATGCAGCCAGACACCTCTCCAAAGCAGATTAGCTCGTTTGTAAGAGCCCAATGCCTCTTGGACAATCCTGCCCAATTTTCGCAGAACAAAGTTGACATTTAATTCTCTCCCTAACAGTTTCCACATTCATTAGACTTAATGGACTCTACAACTCTCTGGGTTGTCAACATTGGAGACTTGTAGCTAAATGTACTCCCCTACTAAAGCACCTATCACTGATCTGTGTGGAAACAGCACCCTCTGTACCTCTCTGGATAATGATAATGATGAGGATAAGCCCTCTGTGAAGTAACCTGAGCCATTGCCAAAAGAGTCTAAAATGCCTATAAACAGCTGTACTATACATGGAAATACAAACTAAGCATGTACTGTAAAATATGACCCATAACAGCCCCCAAACAGCACTGGCAACAGACCCATGCCCCTTTAACTTAAGCTCCAGGCATTGACAATGCAGAAAGGTGAATATACTGTAGCAAAAGGTGAGCTTATCTGCTTACAAAAATGTTGTTGCTATACTATCGACTATAGTATATTGAATGTAAACAGTTATCCATTATCCAGTACCTGCATCCCTTGGCATACAGGTGTCACAACACCTGGTTGACATTTTGGAGCATGTGTTGTTTTTCCTCAGCAATCAATGATTGGAGCTTAAAGGTAGAATCTGTAATGCAGCCAAACAGGACCTCTAGACAAAAGACCTCCGCTTGTTTAGTAAACTTATTAAACTATGAATTTCTGGCCTGCAACAGCAACTCCTCCCCTATCCCCACTGAACGCCAACGCACACATCAGACCAAAAAAATATAAACAATGCACAATACCAAGCGGGGCTCTTTTGCCTCAGGGTCGCTATTTGGCGGCATTACAGATTCTACCTTTAAGAGTGTGTACTGTATGGGTCTGTTTGCAATCTCTTTTTAGTCTTTAGTCTCTTTTTAGATATAAAAAAGTATGATAGTTTGATGGTATTTTCAGTTTGCCATTGTATAAATTAATTACCATGGTACTGCCATGGTAAAAGTTATGTATCACCATGGTGCCACTTTTGTACTTAAATAATACCATGGTATAATACAAAACCATTTTGATCATTTATTACCATCATAGTGACCAGAATATTATGGAAATACTAAGGGAAAATACTAAGGGAAAGAATCATCATACACATTGCCTTGTAATCCCAAATGCTCTCCATAAAATATATCCTTACCTATGACATTATCATTAAAACCTTTTAACATGCAATAGCCTGTTAGGGCTGCATTTTTCTCAGAACATATAAATTACCGAATTAGTGCCACCTCACTCGACCAAATCCGTGCCTCGGTTCTCGAGTTACATGGCGATATGTCAGGCGAGCGTCTTTTTACACGTGCGCTTCAAATGACCACCCCGAACTCACAACGCTCCAGAAGTGCCAATCATCCATTGATCCGCCATGCATTGAGCGCCAATAACGAGTAAACTAGTTTTTAGATCCTTTGATATTTTTCCTCTGATCCCGGTTCTAAATCATCATCTGGATCATTCTAGCCGTCCCTGGCTCATTTGCCTACATTGGAATTGCAATGCCGATCGAATATCACCAGGTGGCAGTATCGCCTACCTTTGAACTGGAATGGCTTGGAGTGGATACACATTTTCCACAGGTGTCTGTGAGGTGTAGGTGTCTGTGGGGTGGGGGTGTCTGTAAGGTGTCTGTGGGGTGGAGGTGTTTGTGGGGTGGAGGTGTCTGTGGGGTGGAGGTGTCTGTGGGGTAAAGGTGGAGGTGTCTGTGGGGTGGAGGTGGAGATGGAGGTGTATGTGGGTTGGAGGTGAAAGTGTCTGTGGGGTAAAGGTGGAGGTGTCTGTGGGGTGGAGGTGGAGATGGAGGTGTATGTGGGTTGGAGGTGAAAGTGTCTGTGGGGTAAAGGTGGAGGTGTCTGTGGGGTGGAGGTGGAGATGGAGGTGTATGTGGGTTGGAGGTGAAAGTGTCTGTGGGGTGGAGGTGGAGATGGAGGTGTATGTCGAGTGGAGGTGTATGTGGGGTGGAGGTGGAGGTGTCTGTGGGGTGGAGGTGGAGATGGAGGTGTATGTGGGGTGGAGGTGGAGGTGTCTGTGGGGTGAAGGTGGAGATGGAGGTGTATGTCGAGTGGAGGTGTATGTGGGGTGGAGGTGGAGGTGTCTGTGGGGTGGAGGTGGAGGTGTCTGTGGGGGGAGGTGGAGGTGTCTGTGGGGTGGAGGTGGAGATGTATGTGGGGTGGGGGTGGAGGTGTCTGTGGGGTGGAGGTGGAGATGTATGTGGGGTGGAGGTGGAGGTGTCTGTGGGGGGAGGTGGAGGTGTCTGTGGGGGGAGGTGAAAGTGTCTGTGGGGTGAAGGTGGAGATGGAGGTGTATGTTGAGTGGAGGTGTATGTGGGGTGGAGGTGGAGGTGTCTGTGGGGTGGAGGTGGAGATGGAGGTGTATGTGGGTTGGAGGTGAAAGTGTCTGTGGGGTGAAGGTGGAGATGGAGGTGTCTGTGGGGTGGAGGTGGAGGTGTCTGTGGGGTGGAGGTGGAGGTGTCTGTGGGGTGGAGGTGGAGGTGTATGTGGGGTGGAGGTGGAGGTGTCTGTGGGGTGGAGGTGTCTGTGGGGGGAGGTGGAGGTGTCTGTGGGGTGGAGGTGGAGATGTATGTGGGGTGGAGGTGTCTGTGGGGGGAGGTGGAGGTGTCTGTGGGGTGGAGGTGGAGATGTATGTGGGGTGGAGGTGGAGGTGTCTGTGGGGTGGAGGTGGAGATGTATGTGGGGTGGGGGTGGAGGTGTCTGTGGGGTGGAGGTGGAGATGTATGTGGGGTGGAGGTGTCTGTGGGGGGAGGTGGAGGTGTCTGTGGGGTGGAGGTGGAGATGTATGTGGGGTGGGGGTGGAGGTGTCTGTGGGGTGGAGGTGGAGATGTATGTGGGGTGGAGGTGGAGATGTATGTGGGGTGGAGGTGGAGGTGTCTGTGGGGGGAGGTGGAGGTGTCTGTGGGGTGGGGGTGGAGGTGTCTGTGGGGGGGAGGTGGAGGTGTCTGTGGGGGGAGGTGGAGGTGTCTGTGGGGTGGAGGTGGAGATGTATGTGGGGTGGGGGTGGAGGTGTCTGTGGGGTGGAGGTGGAGATGTATGTGGGGGGAGGTGGAGGTGTCTGTGGGGTGGGGGTGGAGGTGTCTGTGGGGGGGAGGTGGAGGTGTCTGTGGGGTGGAGGTGTCTGGGGTGAAGGTGGAGGTGTATGTGGGGTGGGGGGAGGTGTATGTGGGGTGGGGTGGAGGTGTCTGTGGGGTGGAGGTGGAGATGTATGTGGGGTGGGGGTGGAGGTGTCTGGGGTGAAGGTGGAGGTGTATGTGGGGTGGGGGGAGGTGTCTGTGGGGGGGCAGGTGGAGGTGTCTGTGGGGTGGAGGTGTCTGTGGGGGGAGGTGGAGGTGTCTGGAGCCCAGATTGATGCTTTGATTCGCTCTCCGCTGACGAGACAATGACATGGTTGCCGGAATGAATCAGGCTCCCGGCTGTCAAGATAACAGGAGCGCACCTGTTGGAAGCTTTTGTATTTGGAACAGATATGGTTCTGTTGGACAACTGATGTTGTTTTTCTTTTTACATCCCCAAACAAAATTGAACAGTAATGGGTTCACAGATATATTGAAAAGAGATGAAGGGGTGTTGAAACATTGGAGGCTGGTGATTTACACTTATACTGTGTGTGGATGGTGTGTGTGTGTGTGTGTGTGTGTGTGTGTGTGTGTGTGTGTGTGTGTGTGTGTGTGTGTGTGTGTGTGTGTGTGTGTGTGTGTGTGTGTGTGTGTGCGTGTGCGCGTGTATGTGCGTGCGTGCATGCATGTGTGTGTCTGTGTGAGGAAGAGAAAGACAAAGAGAGTATAAGACATTGCGCTCGTCACCAACGCAAGAGACACCGGGTTCAACTCCGGCTGTCGCCGTTGCCTCCGGCTTGGGCCAGTCGTCATACTATCTCAATTGGCAGAGCCAGCGGGTGGAAGTCGATGGGTGGTAATCTGGACGTTGTGGACAGCCACTCCTACAGGTCGGTTGGGGACGCCTGCACAGCAGAGACAGGAAATGGCGTGGGTAGTGTGAGCCTCCCACACGTTACACCTCGCCAATGAGAGTCCGCACTGGCAGGTGAAAGGATGTGACAGGCTGCCTCCTCGTGTACCGGAGGGGACACGTGATGCAAGGCTTCTATCCTCCCTACAACCGGCCAGTGGGGGGCATATGCGAGCAACGTTCAAGACAGGGAGGGAAGAATTGGCACAATGGAATTGGGATGGGAGAAAATAGAAAAAAAAGTGAAAAAGTGGATAAAAAAAAGCAAAGAGAAAGCAATATGAGGGTGTATTGGGGGATGGCATCACCCCATCCCAACACAAAACATGTTTTCAATTCCCCTTCTTTACTATAGATTGCGAGGAGAAAGTGAAGGGAAACATCACTTCACCTCCCCGCCGTCCTCCTTATCAAACAGACAGGCCATTGAGCCGTGCTGCCGCAGCTTTCGCACACAGTGACGACAATAAACAACATGGCCGGTCATGGATCTAATCAATACCCCTCGTTCAAACCGCATTCCACGTCAAAGAGAGACTCATTAACGGGAGGAAATAATTGGATTTGAATGTTCAAAAGGACACATTTGTCCTGTTGTTGGGGCCGAACAAAGGTAGCCGGGAGATTTGTGGCTGGACATCACGTGAAACGGGAAAACACATGCCCCCCCCCCCCCCCCCCCCCCCCCCGGCCCACCTCTCAAGGAGGTAAGGTCATCCTTAATCGCGTCGAGAAACAAAAAAACTGCTCCTATTGTTATTCCAAGGAAACTGTCACTCACTTCACTCCACCATAATAGGCCGCATTTCATTACTTCCATCAGCGAGGTAATTCGGAATGAAATATGGAGGCTAAATTGCGGCGTGTGAGGAGCCTGACAATCTAATCGTATCACTGACACATCCAGCCAAGCCCAAGGAGTGGTTAATGAAAAAATAAAGAAGTCCAAATGAGACAGGTGCCTACATGCAGCGGCCTGATTTCCGAAGTATTGATTTGTTTGGTGCAGCCTGTGTCACGCGGCGGCTTACATGGTCCGTTTCAGTATTAGGGCTGCGTTTTCTGCCAAATCAATCTCAATATTGTCACCTTATGTGTATTTCTTTTGCTCAGACGTGTGGGTAATTGCTCAGGGTCACATTCAAATGCAGAGGTGCTAAAGATTAAAGCACTTAGTTCCTAGAATTATAACGAAAATCCATTCTGAGCAGCGAAGGGCTTGATATTGTCATCTGGAGTGGAACATCCATGAGATGTTTCAGACGATACTGTACCACAGTATAATAATTGTATTAAGATCAACTAGGGTATTAGTCATCTTCCAGTGATGAATCTAATAGCATGAATCTCCTAACAACTGAAATGCTAGCGGTGCTCCCAGAGAGACAAAGTCACCGTGACATAATAGCTTCATACTGAATCACTTATGAGAATAATGCAATAATGTCTCTGCTTTGATATTAAGAGAAATGCTTAGACTTTTAGGCTTAGAACATCTAGCTCTTTGACTACTCCTTACTCCATCTACAGACCTTTGTGGCATAGTTCTATTATATTAGTTATATAGTTATATTAATTAATAGTTATATTACTATAATAATTACTTGAATACAGTTATATTACTATTGAGTCTAGCCACCATAAACAGTATCTGAGGAAGGCACGCAAGCATTGTCAAGGACACCTCTCACCCCAATCATGGACTGTTTGCCCTACCTCCTCCGGGAGACACTACAGGAACCTCCACTCCAAGTCAAGCAGACTCAGAAACAGCTTCTTTCCCTCAGCTGTCATCTCTCTGAACTCTGTGCCCCGTTGACAGCCCCCCCCCCCCCCCCCACCATATGAACTCTGAACTCTGACTCTGACTGCCTACACCCTAGGCTCTGTTACCCATACTGTACGACTCTGAACTCTGTTGCCTATACTCAATGTATTTCACTGTACCTACTGCTTTCACTGCCTACTCATATACTCTGTATGATAGCATGTACAACAGTATATGTATATATAATCGTATATATCGAATATATATATATATTCCTACCGCATATATACCTACCTTCACCTGTCTGTACTTATTATCAGCACATATAGTCCCTTACTATATCTATCTATATCGATTCTGTACATATCCTACTCTTACTAGCTACGCTGCTGGCCAGTAGTAGTCATACTGTCTCTATTTATACAACACTGTACATACATCTGATTAGCACTAGTAAACAGTAGTACTAATTTGTATATTTTGTACCCAGTTTAACCACCTGTAAATTGTATATTGCTGAGGCACTTCACTGCTACATTTGCACTCTGGTTGGATGCCAAACTTCCTTTCATTGTACTGTACTGTATAATGACAATACATTTTAATTTAATTTAATATAATGTACTACTCAGGGTGCGATCCACGGGGGAGCTGGGTGAGCCATGGCTCCCTTAGATCAGACATCAGCTGCCCTGAAAACATGATTTGTGAATCTTTGGGGGGTCTCTAAATTACTGAAAATAAATGCTACTTTTGCCATGCATTTCACATTTTTCTGTAATTTTCTGTATCATCATCGTGTATAATAATAAACTTATGCTATTTTGGATGTATGATTAATGATTTGCGTGTAGTGGCTACTTACTGGGACATAATTCACGGCATTCTAGATTTGTGTGGTGTTTACTACATCTCCCATGACCCTTAGCGGGGGATGAC
>NC_140177.1:73295995-73450775 GCF_963971535.1 Notolepis coatsorum | reverse complement strand
GATGACGTAGTTAAAGAGAGACAGACGAGTGAAAGTTGAATGGAAGTGTTGTTTGTGCGACAGTAGCGTGCGTAATAAACTAGTGTTTTTGCATCAGAACACGACTCCGTCTACGCTATCATTACTGCATTCCTACATTTGTGACCCTTGGACGTATTTCGGAGATTATATCGAACATGTCAACTGAACAACAGAACGCAGATCGCAGAACTTTGAATGCAGTTTCACTCAAGCTGCGCAGAGTGCCAACGCTTGGTTTGCGCAAGCCGAAGCCCAATTCGCTCTCAGGGATATTACCGCGGATGCCACCAAGTACTACTACGTGGTAGCAGCCCTTACGAATTCAACGGCAGCGAGAGTGGTGAGTTTGCTGGAAAACCCACCTACACATGACAAATATGGGCTATAAAAACACGCTCTGAGTTTTTTTTGTTTTTGTCCCCCCCCCCCCCCCCCACTACTACAACTACTACTACTACTACTACTACTACTACTACTACTACTACTACTACTGCTACTGCTACTACTACTACTACTACTACTACTACTACTACTACTACTACTACTACTACTACTACTACTACTACTACTACTACTACTACCACTACCACTACCACTACTACTGTAATATTCATGCTTTGAATATATCATTTACGACAGGCGCGCCAGGCGCACCTTCCTATTATGTATACCTGACAAGGGGTCCTGACAGTCAGTTGGCTGCCAGCCGTGGATGGAGTTACACTCATGCTTAACGAATGCTTACCTTTGAATAAATATCTAAATGCAATCTCCTCGTCCTGAAGATTATTCTATATAAATCGAATACGACAACTACTACTACTACTACTACTACTACTACTACTACTACTACTACTACTACTACTACTACTACTACTACTACTACTACTACTACTAGTACTACTACTACTACTACTACTACTACTACTACTACTACTACTACTACTACCACTACCAGTACCACTACTACTACTACTACTACTACTACTACTACTACTACTACTACTACTACTACTACTACTACTACTACTACTACTACTACCACTACCAGTTTGTCAGAATGGGCAACTGTGTCTCGGAGACAGTGGTCAGCAGCACTGGGGCTCCACAGGGGACTGTTCTCGCTCCGTTCAACTACAACTCTGGAGTCTTGCCACGTCCAAAAATACTCGGACGACACAGCGATTGTGGCGTGTGTGAGGAAGGGACAGGAGGGAGAGTACAGGGACCAGGTGGGAGCCTTCAGCGACTGGAGCGAACGGAACGGCCTTCTCCTGAACGCAACAAAGACCAAGGCGATGGTACTGGATTTCCGCAGGTCGAAACCACCTCTGCAACCAGTCAGCATACGGGAAAACAACATTGCGACGGTGACTACTACTACTACTACTACTACTACTACTACTACTACTACTACTACTACTACTACTACTACTACTACTACTACTACTACTACTACTACTACTACTACTACTACTACTACTACTACTACTGTTGTTGTTTCTGCTGTTGCTGAGAGTGTGCCGCTAGTCCCTATACTTCACAAGACAAAATATCAGCATTAACCTAACATTTGGTATTTTCATCCTGTGTGTTGTTTTTGCAATGATGGATTGCTATAACATGAAGTAGGTGTGTTACTTTTGATGGAGTTAGGAATATAATGGAGATACAGTCTTCTGGAAAAGCAACCACAGCAGTTTAGAGTGTGGTCTAATGTTGGCAATGAGCCAAATGTACAAATGATACCAATGTAATCCTTTTAAAGTTCAATGCAGACTTGAATGTCAAACTCTTGCTGGAGCACCACTCCAAAAATTCACAGCATGCATTGTGATTGACCTGTGTATAATATAGAATATATACCCAAATGTCCTGTCTCCCAGTCAATCCCTTCGTCTCCCCTGATCAATCAATCACCACCTTTTGTCTCTCACCCCCCTCCCATTTTCAACCCTCTCCAGCCCTCCCCAACCCATGTCTACCCCCTCCTCCCCATCCTAACTCACCATCCCGTCACTCTCCTCCCCTCTTCTTTCCCACCTGGGCAGACCAGACCACACCCCCTTGTCTCTTATTATAGAAGTCTAGGTATCCTATGTCTCAGGGAGCCCGTTACGAGACCCCCGCTGGCCAGGGGTTTTGCCGGGTCTCTCAAGCCAATTCTCCTATGACAAACGTATGACAACAACTATGGTCCAAGCGAGGTTTCTTTCTTCCACACCTGCTTGACTTGAACTGTGTTGCGATTGGCCTGCTTGACTTGAACTGCGTTGCGATTGGCCTGCTTGACTTGAACTGCGTTGTGATTGGCCTGCTTGACTTGAACTGTGTTGTGATTGGCCTGCTTGACTTGAACTGCGTTGTGATTGGCCTGTTTGACTTGAGCCGGACATTTATGTATTAACTATACCTTGATATGAGAGGACAGCATTGCTCTGTGTGGAGGAGAGATTAGCAAAGGTCTGCCGATATAATATAGCATTTTGTAAAGATTGCAAGATTCCACAAAATTCATTGTGAGAGATAGCCCAGAACATTGGTTTGGACACCTTGGAATAAAACTATTAAAAAATGTCTGAGGAAATGAACCCCAGGAGAAGAGAAGTGGGGATACAGTGGGGGGAAACACCTTCCCTATATTGTTTCCTCTCCTGGATGTCTCCCCATATTAAACACCAGGACATGGATTACAATTACCATGATGACAACAATGTAATTATAGCGAGCGCTGAACACTCCTCCTGTTGTCCCAATGTTCCGACTGTCCAAACGTGCTACGCATGAACGCAGGGCTATGAATGTCCCATCCCCGGAACCACTGCTGAGAAAATACAAGTGCCACTTGGTCACAGAACCATAATTTGTCCCTCGGATGCACAGCGCAAAACCTTTTAACCTCTTAAGCCCGGAGCCCTATTTTCTGAAAATCCGCCTAAAATGCATACCTACTGTAAGTAAATGGAATATTGCTCCACTTCTACAAGGTCCATTTGCATGTTCTTGGTATCTAGGGACATCTATGGACCTCAGTGAATGACCCCAGTCTCAGAAATATTGTGTCTATTACTAGGCTTGCTTAAATTGTGATGAAACAAAGGATAGTATGAATTATGATGAATAACACCGTGTTAAAAATGACCAGACATGAAAAACGGCCACTGAGCTCGTTCAGTCCCTTCTTGAGATCATGTGTACAAATAATCTAAGGAAATTAATAAAGGGAAGATGATTAAACAGAAGGTTTTGTAGATACAGTACTGAATTCTCCCATCCGGACCAATGCAATTTGAAATAATATTACAGAATATAGAATAGCAGGCTTATAAATTACCTTATTATAGCCAATTCACATTATAGATTGTGCCAAATCTTATCTTTCAAATGCCCGAGTTCAATTTGGATTTAGTATCACCAGGTGTGCATAAGAACAGATAATGAAATCTACTGTATGTACAGTAGCTTTGTTATTTTTGCCAGAGTGCCGCCATTTTGAAACTAATTTCAAATCTGATTGTTGCCAAATGATAAAAATAGGGGAGACAAACTAACTGCGCTCCAATATATGCCAATAACATTAAGTTTTATGGTATATTATCCAGAGTAATAAGAGATATTAAAAAAATTCATACAGAACTCATTTGCTTTTTTTTTTAAATTCCAACGCTCATTGAAAGCTCTCGATGTCCTCTTCAAAATTGCAAAAAACTACAATTACAGACGGTAATTTTTTTTAAATTGCCGACTTTCGTGATAAAAACAACACATAAAAACGAATATTAAAATCGCACTAATAACACTTTAACACTTTGCCGCCCAACCACGAGTTAACTTGTGTTTCGATTCCACCCGTTGAGGACCAGAGCCACGAGTTAACTCGTGGCAAGTTGTTATTGTTTTATTCCATATTAATAACGGTATTAACGTCCCCGATCGACTTGCAGGATCTACCCGCATATTTGATTTCCGAAACATGCAATACCGGCCAGATCCTCTTAGGGGCGCCATCGCTCCACTGCAGTATCATTGAGGCCGAATGGGATTTTTTTTTTTTATTGTCTAGGGGCGTTTCATATGAGCCTGGATCCCAGCCGAACATCCTCCATCTTTGATCACGTTACCGAACGCAGATTTCAGCCTGGAATAATGGGATTTATGATCAGCCAATATCGATCTACCAGATTCCGATGAATAATGACGAAATGCTGCCAGCGATCACATGGCCTGACGGTAGGATACTATTCACCCAAATTACAGCCGGATTGGACATTGTTGTAACACGCAAGCGATCGATCAGTTGAATGTGGCTACTTGAACGCACACTGTATTGCTAATCAATAATATTAATCGGCGTCCCCCGCTGCCCCCATTTCATCCATAGATGCTCTGTAATAGTCCGGATGCTAAGCAGTTTGTTTTATTTCATTTGTATATATACAACAGAAATGGCGTTTGATATAACGTGACTAGCCTTTAGCCTCATATCTAGCTTCCCAGAAAAAAGACGAGACGAAAACTCAGATAAAGTTTATATTCACGCCGCTATAAAATGACAACCAACCGATGCATTTTTATTTTCTTTAAGCCATTATGAAGGCACGGTTTATGCACTCAAGTGACAATGAGAATGGACAGATAGCAATACTATAAAGTATATATATAGCTGTTAGAAAGTACATCGGTTTGTTGACAAACCCTGGTCGTCTAGAACCATATTACACTGCAAACCGTGGTCGCCAATGTGTTAACCCAGTGGTTCTCAACATTTTTACACCAAGTACCACCTGAGAACGTAGCTGGCTCTCCAAGTACCACCATATGATCGACGTTAAAATACAGTCTATTCAGCTATGCACAGTTCACGCAGGAGGCAAATGTATTCCTAATACCATTATTTATTGTTAACTTTTGTCAGACACAGCCACAATGTACAAAGGGTGCTACCATAGAACTAGCAAACTCTTCCACACAACTCATACAATGCAAGGGGCATTGAGAACATAATAACTAACATTCTCACATAGCAAGTGAGAAAATTAAGAACAACTGTATTTCAGCAAATGTACTTAATCCTCTCTCTCTCTCTCTCTCTATATCTCTCTCTCTCTCTCTCTCTCTCTCTCTCTCTCTCTCTCTCTCTCTCTCTCTCTCTCTTCTCTCTCTCTCTCTCGCTCTCTCTCTCTCTCTCTCACACACAGCAAGCAAGTGTCCTTCATTCTCTCTCTCTCTCACACTCACACACACGCACGCACGCACGCCGGACTGGGGAAATAATTCAGGCTGGGAAATATAGTGTGAAATATATCCCCAGTCAGGCCACTTTCTAAGTGGGGGGTTAATTTCCTGCATTCTGGTGCAGGAATTTTAGATTTTGGCATTTCTTTAAGGGGAGACACTGCAGGTGAATAGGGTAAAAATATTAACTAATAGATATCACAATGAAACTTCCCCAGTTGATTACATATATTAAGACAAGACTTTTTTGTATTACAAGTTTTCTGAAATTGTATGTTTAAATATGCAAATGAGGCATGATCTACTTAAATATGCACTAATTTGCATATAATTCCAGGACAGAAATCTGAACATTGGATAAAGCCATTTTCAAAATTATAGTTTCATTTTGTTGACATATTAGAGCCAAAGGTTATTACAGAGGGGATTTTGGATATCTCTTTTTATCACTCCATAAATCAGAAAATACTCCATTCAGTCCATTTTTATGGTAAAATTCCATATTTCGCCATGTTTTTAGGAATAAAATGTGATATAAATCAGGGTATGAATGCGATATCAACAAACCCTTCTGTAAATACCTTCAGAACATAGATATGAATAGAACTGGAAGGTTTGGTGTATGTGAGTGCTACTGAAGTGGAGATTTCTGGCTCAGAGTATGAGGAAAAACTCTTAAAACTCATTTTTGGGAAAATGTAAAATGCCATACTTTTTTTTTAAACAGATATTTACAAACACAATACCTAATCAAACCATTAGTAATAGACAACCTAAACACATGCCTGATAACTGAATAATAATAATAATAATGATGTTATTGAACTGAACAGAACTACACACAGGCTACAAACAGTGTAGTACAGTGTAGTACCCCCTAATAGGCAAAAAATATTTGAATAGATATCACAATGAAACTTTCCCAATTTGTTATGTACATATAAACTAAGAAAAAATATATTGCAAGTTTTCTGAAATGTATGTTTATATATGCAAATGAGGCACTTCCCCATTAAATATGTGCACAATTATGGATGCAATAAGGCAAAATGATGTAAAATAAACAACTAAATGTGTGTTATTGACGTTTTATTGTCACTAGTTTCATAGAAGACATGTTTAGGAAGCAAAATATAACAAAATCTCAAAATCAACAAAAAAAGTATATTTGACTATTCACCTGCAGTGTCTCGCCTTAAATGCCAGTGTTTGTGATGGGCATCACAAATTATTGTAAAAAAGAAAAACACATATTCAATACATTTTCAAATTGTAACCCTTTACATGCCAGTTTGTGTGATGGCATCACACATTATTGTTAAAAAAAACACACAAAAAGTTAAATATTTTCAATATATCAAATGCAAAGTACATTTTTCTGGGGTGGATTATTACAGGCTAGGCATGTGTCAATGATTAGCAACAACACAGATTTTGATGGATTTTTTGTTTTTTGTAATGTCAGATTTAACAACAACTCTTTTCAGAAAAGTGGGAGTATTTCATTTTTTATCTGACATTACAAAAAAATCTAAAAATAAAAATGGTTATGATCAGGGCTGAAGTTGAATAAAAGATGTATGACTGTTTAGACTGCACTGCATTAATCTCTGTCACAGTGATCTCCTGGTTGTTCCCCACTTAGGTTATCTAACTATTGCACCGCCGCAAATAGAAACACTGGCCTGCTTCTAAGTTCAGTGGCCTGACTGCAAAAAAATAAAACATTTTAATAATTATAATAAATAAATAAAATATAATATTTTTTTTCAAGTACCACCAGCAGTACCACCAAGTACCACTAGTGGTACGCGTACCACAGGTTGAGAACCACTGCTTTAACCTATTGGTAAACTAACATATTGATGATAATATACATTATAACTGCTGTTGTGACATGGTTATGATGTTTATACTTGAATACGTTTGACAAACAAAATGATAATTTTGTCAAACAGTCTGGAGAGATTGATTTATGACACACAGGTGGAAGAAGTTAATGCACAACATGGGTAAAAAATGACCAGTGCTCTTTTTCAATAATATTTTATACATAGCTGAATGTTTCTTTCTGATATAATTTTTACAAAATATGATCATATAAGCTTGGTAGTTAACTCTTTCTGCACCATACCTGACATTTCTTGTGTTTCGTCACCAACGGGTGAGCGTCATAGCCGAGATTTCTCTGGTTTAGATCCTTTGATATTTTTCTTTTGATCCCCATTCTAAACACTCACGCGGACCTCCCTCTATCTCCATTGCACCGCTGCCTATACGTTAAAATTGCAATGCCGATTGAGTCCCACCAAGTGGCAGTATCGCTACCTTTTGAACCGGGATAGTTTAGTGTGGGGCCACTTTAGTGTGGGGAGTGTCTGCAAGAACTCCTCCCCCTCAGAGGGAATCAGGACAGAGCAATCGGTCTGAGATTTTATCGCCTCAAAGCTATTGTTTCCCGTATGATAGCCATGCCCAATATACACGAGTAATTGCGATCGCAATGGGACGACTGGGATTTATTAATTTTGGAGTACCTTCTGACTCTATTCGACTCTACTCTACGTCTATTTCAGGTAACCTGCTGGTATTTTTTTTAACCTAAAACATGCTTTTGTACCGATCACAGTGTCGTATTTTAAACATTTTAAACAACATGCTTTTGGTAATGATTGCAGTTTCGAGGTAAAACAGCCCCCCCCCGCCTTCATGATTTTACGAAGACACATATGTATATAGTATATACCTTTGATTTGGAAATATTTGGAGTTTCAGGCGAGCGACCCGAACGATTTGGGCATAATGCATATAACACGTCATATCTCGCGATCTAGGAAAAAAGACTGGATTATTTTGGAAAGGGGTGATGTTTAGCATGGAATAGCGCACAAACTAAAGTATGTAGAAATTAACTGGTTAGTCAGTGTTGGACTATAAACAATGCCTGTCAAATGAGCCATACTATTGTCTCCATAGCTATAATACAGAACACACGATGGGTCCGCAAACATCGCTAAAATGATCAATAATGCTGGCGCCATTGAGTAGAGATGGGAAAACAGCATGGCGGTCAATGAGTTAATAATGTTTCTTTTTTTATATAGAATCCTATGCATAACATATTCAAAACCTTTTTGTTACAAAGGGTCAGATTAAACCGAATATATATATTTATTACTTGAGATACCTTGTATAATATTTGTATATCGTCTGATATCCCTTGTATATTCTTTGTATATATACACGGAATATCCCTAAGAGATGGCGCCGCAACGAACGGCTGCCTGTCTGTGCGCTCCGTCGAGACTGTGCTTACTTTTGTTAATATTTATAGTTTTTAGAGTTTTGTTTGTACCAACTGTTGGTGCATTTAATGTATATGACCGTCAGTCACTCATAGACATTGGATTACGGGAAACTTACCAACTGGATTACTCACTGGACCAGCTTTCCGAACCGCAACAATGGCCTGAAGAAATTCTCCGGAGATTAGGACCAGATCCTTTGTTCCTTGATCCCAGGAAAAAAGGACCCAGACGGCGAGGAAAGAGAGCTGGAGTCCGTAACAGGCTGAGAACCAGGCGGCACAGGACACCACTACCCAGTATATTGCTAGCCAATGTACAATCAATTGACAATAAACTGGATGACATCCGAGCAAGGATTCAATATCAAAGAGACGTTAGGGACTGCAACGTTCTCTGCTTCACTGAAACGTGGCTCACGCCGGAGGTCCCAGACCACGCAATTCAACCGGCCGATCACTTCTTTATCCATCGCAAGGATCGGACATCAGAGTCCGGTAAACAACGTGGAGGAGGTATTGCCTTCATGTTTAACAAAAATTGGAGCGATCCAACTAACGTGAAGGAATTATCCAACCACTGCTCCCCAGACCTGGAATATATAACCATCAAGTGTCGTCCTTTCTTCCTCCCGAGGGAGTTAACGGCGATCATCCTGATCGGAGTGTATATTCCACCGCAAGCCAGCAACAACGCCGCGCTCTCCAGACTCCACGACGAGGTAAATAGAATACAAGTGGCGAACGTTAACGCCGCCATTTTGGTGCTGGGCGATTTCAACAGCGCCAATCTGAGAAAGGTATTACCTGACTTCTATCAGCATGTGACTTGCAACACCAGAGGCGGTAACATCCTAGATCACTGTTACACGCAATTTAAAGGTGGCTACAAGGCTCATTCTGATAGTGGCTTTGGTAAATCAGATCACGCGTCAATCTTTCTTTCACCAAAGTACAAACAGAGAATTAAAAGTACTCCTGTAGTCTCGCGATAGGTGCAGAAATGGGATTTGACGTCAGAGGAGACGCTCCGGTCTGTGTTTCACTGCACAGACTGGAATGTGTTCCGCGACACAGATAACATTAATGTCTACACGGAGACAGTGCTGGACTATGTTTGTACTAGGGTGGAAGAAACAATCCCCACTACCACAATGAGAGTTTACCCTGGGTAGACAAATCCGTCCGTGAAGCTCTGAGAGAGCGCACCAAAGCATACAACGACGGCCTAGTGGCAGGCAACATGAATGACCACAAGGTGGCGCGATACAACGTAAGGAGGACAGTGTCAGAGGCCAAACGGCGCTACAGGGATAAAATTGAACTCCAGTTTGAACAAGCTGACTGTAGAGCTATGTGGCAGGGGCTCAAAACGATGACAGACTACAAAGGCGCCTCCCTCAAACTGAACAGTGACATCTCCTTAGCAAATTACCTCAATACCTTCTATGCGAGGTTTGATGCTGGTAATAACAACACCAGCTCACAAGCCACAGCAATGGGGGGGGGGGGTCGGCTGCTGATGGAGGCGCAGTGTTCAGGGTAACAGAGCATGAGGTGAGGCGGACCTTTAAAAAAGTGAATATCAGGAAGGCAGCAGGTCCGGACGGCATCCCCGGCCGCGTCTTAAAAGTCTGTGCCGACCAACTGGCCCCAGTATTCACTGACATATTTAACCTGTCCTTAGAACAGGCTGTCATCCCCACCTGCCTGAAGAAGTCCACTATTATCCCTGTACCCAAAAAATCCAAGCCTGCTTGCCTCAACGACTACCGCCCTGTAGCTCTCACCTCCATAGCCATGAAGTGCTTTGAGAAGCTAGTAAAGGGCTACATCTGCTCCTCCCTCCCCATCAACATGGACCCCCTGCAATTTGCATACCGCCCCAACAGGTCCACGGAGGACGCCATAGCCCATGTGCTGCACACAGCAGCATCACACCTGGACAAGAGGCAGGGGAACTATGTGAGAATGCTATTCATCGACTACAGCTCGGCATTCAATACCATAGTCCCCTCCATACTCATAGCCAAGCTCAGGGACCTGGGCTTGGGCTATGACCTCTGCCAGTGGGTCTTGGACTTCCTGACTGGCAGACCCCAGGTGGTGAGAGCAGGCAACTGCACCTCCTCATCCATCACCCTCAACATAGGGGCCCCCCAGGGCTGTGTTCTGAGTCCCCTCCTCTACTCCCTGTACACACACGACTGTGTGGCTCAGCGGAGTAGCAATACAATCATCAAATTTGCTGACGACACAGTGGTGGTGGGCCTGATCTCTGCCAACGACGAGAGGGCCTACCTGGAAGAGGTCAAGGTCCTGGCGGGATGGTGCCAGGAAAACAGCCTCTCCCTGAACGTCAGCAAAACAAAGGAGATGATTGTGGACTTCAGGAGGTCGGGGGTCAAGGACTACAGCCCCCTCAGCATCGACGGGGCACCGGTTGAGAGAGTCAACAGCTTTAAGTACCTCGGAGCCTACATATCCGAGGACTTGACATGGACCACACACATTGACAGTTTTGTGAAGAAGGCACGACAACGCCTCTACTTCCTCAGGCGCCTAAGGAAGTTCCAAGTCAGTCAGAAGATCCTTAAGAACTTCTACTCATGTACAATAGAGAGCATCTTGACCGGCAACATCACCTCCTGGTTTGGGAATAGCACTGCACAAGACCGAAGCAGACTACAAAGAGTGACACGTTCAGCCGAACGCACAATTGGAGGGGGGCTCCCCACCCTCCAGAACATTTACAACAAGCGTTGCAAGGGCAAGGCTAAGAGAATCATTAAAGACTCCAGTCACCCGAACAACTGCCTCTTTGAACTGCTGCGGTCAGGCAAGCGATACCGGAGTCTCAAGGCGAGCACAGAAAGACTCAGAAGAAGCTTCTATCCCCAGGCCATCAGGCTGCTAAACGAACAATGAATGAACACTACACAACAACAACCACCAAACGCACATAGCACACACATCCACACGCACACACTCACTTTAAACAAACACACTGTAGCACCCACTCCACACACTTTATAGCACACACCCACTTTAAACAAACACACTGTAGCACCCACTCCCCACACTTTATATTTATTGATGAAGGATTGCACTACAACTCGTACACCTTACTGTAAATTGTACCTAAAATTGTACCTCATCCCATTTCTGCTTTGCACTAGATAGTACTGTACATTAGTACACTGCATAGTATTGTATATTATATGGTAACTCAGAACATTGTACATATGTCTATACCGAACACTGTGACCTAATTTTTCTTCTTCTAAATTACATGCTATATTATGTTATTTGATACTATCTTGTCTAGCACAGTCTCTGGAGCGTAACAGTAAGAAGCATTTTGTATGAAAGTATTCTGTACTTCTGTATGACAACTATTAAAGAACTTGAACTTGAACTTGAACTTTACCTGGGTACAAACCAGACCATAATATTCGTTCTCCTATTGGACAGCGACCCCTAGGCGCCAACGACCATACCCCCAATGGCGAGTTCAAAGGCAACGCCAAGGCATGTCTCAACATGTCCAGGTTTGCGCAGTAATACGAGACAGAACTGAGGTTGGCACTAGATTATTCACCTTACGTATAAATACGGCGCAGGTGGAAACAGCAGCAGTTCATTCAGTTCATCAGTTCGTTCATTACTAGTAAAGCCTTCACCACGAGTCAACGACCAAGTGAAGTGAGCAACTTTGCGTCTAAATAGAGCACTTATAACATGTGCGAATAGGATAGCAAAAGTGTCATAGTTTAGTGAAATAACGTCAAGTTCGACCTAGTTAATGTGAAGTATAGTGCACAGGAGAATCTACACCGGCGAATGCAGAGCCTTTTCCGGCTGGATTATATTGCTTTGGTACCGTGGCTGCTGGAGCAGAGAACCGTCTACCCCACTGCTGTGTGGGATCTACCCCTGTGAGGAGCACCCTCGAGCCCGCCTCTAGGACCAGAGGCTGGCTAGCTTTCATCCATGCTGTCGTGCATACTGGATTATAGCTGCTACTTTGTCTGCCAATCAAGGAAGTACATGTACCGACTCCCGTAGCTGGAGCTTCTTTATTCTTCGTTGACCCAGACTTTGCACCCGAACATTCCTCTACTCCTGCCGGCTTACAACCGGAGGGAACCCCCTAGTGTCTCCAGCTGACTACGAGTGTGCCTTATGTAATTCTTATGCTACAGGTGGCGTCAGTTATACCCATCTTACTATTCTCATGGACTTACGCTCTTGACTTACTTTAAGTGTTCTTCGCCTTACAAGCGCAAGTATAATTCTCAATCTGTAACCTACCGTTGCTGCTCTAATAATAAATCCCTCTAACTAGAACTTTCTTTGTCATTGCCGTATTCTTGTGTGGGTGTTCATCAGATATATCATGTACTGTATGGCCAGTAATTAAAGTACATAACTAAGTAGTGGTTTAATAATACCATACTCTCAATACAGTCAGGGAATTGTACCCCTCAGTTACAATTGGTCCTTCGAGCCGGATGGTATCAGTGTAATATCTAATATAATATTGATATTAACCATGGCCAGCGGTGAACACTCCCCAAGCGGCTCTCCCGAGCTAGAACGCCCGCAGCGCAGACGTCAGCCACCTCCCTATCTAGAGGCATACGCTGTCAGTCTAATACCTAGCTTTATACAGACGTTAAATGCGGATAAAGCGGATAGTCAAAGCATGTCAAAACCTACCGACCAGGCGATCAGAAGCCGATCACCTCCGTCAGTGTCATCCCCCAGCGAGGCGGACCAGATGCTGGCGCAGGCATTCATCGCCACCCTGGCAGCCTCCACCGAACGCGATCGACTTCAGGGTGAACGCGATCGACTTCAAGCACAGACGCTTAGTGAGCGCGAACACTCTACCATGGACAGACGAGCGAGCGCGAACATGCTGCAACCGAGCGAGAGCGCTTCCAGGCGCAACAAAGGAGTGAAGACGACTGCATAAGACTGGAGACCAGACGCCTTCAGACGGAAGAGAACATTGAAAGAGGCCGCGCCGATGCACAGCGCGACGCCGCCAATGCACAGCGCGACACCGCCAATACCCAGCGCGAAGCACAGCGCGACGCCGCCCATGCCCAGCGCGAAGCAGAGCGCGACCGGCTGCAGGCGCAGATGATAGAACAATTGATTGCCATGGCGACACCCCCTCGCTCCGCACGGAGCTCAAGTTTCAAGTTCAAGTTTCTTTAATAGTTGTCATACAGAAGTACAGAATACTTTCATACAAAATGCTTCTTACTGTTACGCTCCAGAGACTGTGCTAGACAAGATAGTATCAAATAACATAGTATAGCATGTAATTTAGAAGAAGAAAATGAGGTCACAGTGTTCGGTATAGACATATGTACAATGTTCTGAGTTACCATATAATATACAATACTATGCAGTGTACTAATGTACAGTACTATATAGTGCAAAGCAGAAATGGGATGAGGTACAATTTAGGTACAATTTACAGTAAGGTGTACGAGTTGTAGTGCAATCCTTCATCAATAAATATAAAGTGTGGGGAGTGGGTGCTACAGTGTGTTTGTTTAAAGTGGGTGTGTGCTATAAAGTGTGTGGAGTGGGTGCTACAGTGTGTTTGTTTAAAGTGAGTGTGTGCGTGTGGATGTGTGTGCTATGTGCGTTTGGTGGTTGTTGGAGCTCCCGGAGATCATCACGACAAGAGTCTAGGGCACCTTCCCCTACCCGACGAAGCGACCCGGGACCCGGCCAACAAGAGGATCCTGTCTACGTCTCCGACCCCCCTCCCCGACCGGTCCATACGAGACCCAGCCACCGGGAAGAACCGGCCTACGTAGCCGAGAGACTGACTAGAAGACTCCAGGACCTAGCAGAGGAAGAGGAAGAGGAGGAATGTCAAGCCGACCAGCAGCAACGTACTCTGGACCAGGAGGCCCAGTACAGCCCCGACCAGCAGCAACGTACTCTGGACCAGGAGGCCCAGTACAGCCCCGACGTCAGCCCCGAGCCACTGCACTACAAACCCCCGACCCAACTCACGGGTGAGTTTGACGTACAGTCAGCACCGAGGAACAGCACCTGGGTACCCGGCCCCTGGTACCCACCAAGTACCAACCCACGACAACACGTACGGGGAGACTCGCCCAGGAGGCCTCTTCCCCAACGCTCACCGATGTGCCAGCCATCCATGGCATCGTACCTTGGCACACCGACGTTCCCAGACTTTACGCGCGAGGACAGAGCACAGTACACGGAATTACGGATGTGCTTGGAGACTATGATGTCCGACGTCCCCGATGAGTCGTACAAATATGCCATCCTCCTCAAGCATCTCAAGGTGCCCAGAGCGCATAATATAGCGCTGGCATATTCCAACTCAAGCACCCCATACTCCGCGGCTCTAGTGGCCCTCGATCAGCGTTATGGACGCATATGGGACTACGTGATACAAGAAATAAGAGACATCGACCGCCTCCCCCCAGCCAAAGTCAATAGAGCATTGGATGACCTCTCTATCAAGGTACAATCCCTGGTAGGGATGCTGGGGTCCCAAAGGGAAAAAGGGAGATATGAACTATATGCTAACTCTAATGTGGACCGAATACTAGAGAAGCTCCCTCCAGCCTGCCAAGAGCGCTTTCGGCGGCAGAGAGACCACCGTGATCCCGACGGTCCCGAGCCATCCCTCCTAGACCTGGCCGACTTCCTCGCGAGAGAAGTCAGCAGCCTACGACTGGATACGTTCGTGTGGAGTGGACCAAGCCCAAGAGATGGACCTCGGAGATCTAATGATAACCGCCGGTCGGTGACCGTTATGCACCAAGCCGAATCAGTACCGCAGCACAAGAACCACAACACCGCCTCGACGAAAAAGAGGAGTGGAAGATTGAATGCCAGTACTGTGAAGGGGAACATCGGCTGTATCAATGTGACACTTTCAAGAAGCTGACCACGGACGAGGTGAGTCAGTGGATCAAAGCCAACCGCCGCTGCTTCCGCTGCACGCGCAGCCATATGGCAGCTGAGTGCCGTTTAAAGAAGAAATGCAGCAAGTGCGACGGCGCCCACTTGGAGGTCCTGCATGACATCAACAAGCGTCCGCCAGGACAACAAAGTGGGCCCGTCACAGTGATGTATCAGGCCGAGGCGGTGGCACCAGTACCGAAGATCCACCAGACCGCCCCCTGGTGTACCGACTGCTACAGCAGACACTGGGAGTCACGGTGCTACTCGGACGACCGCGAGTCGGCACCACCCCAGAAGATCCAAGGCAACCCACCAACAGGAGTGCTCCACATAGACCAGCATAGCGGGACCCCCCGAGTGCTCATCAAACTGGTCAGAGTGCTCCTGAGCTACGAGGACAAGGTCCTGGACACTTACGCCGTCCTAGACGATGGGTCTGAAAAGACTCTCCTCCTCGCTTCCGCCGCAGCCCAGTTGGGCCTGCGGGGTGCCAAAGGAACAATGACAATCCGTACCATCAGAAGAGACCAGAAGACCATAAAGGGTGAAAATGTCTCCTTCACGATAGCAGCAGTCGGGCAGCCCGAGAAGCAGTATAGGATTACTAACGTCTTCACCAGCCACGACATAGGCCTGTCACAGTACACCTACCCCATCCCACAGCTGATGGCGAAGTACGTGCACCTACGTCAACTACCTATACCGCTTATCGACGGCGCCACACCGACCCTGCTCATAGGCTCCGACCACGCGGACCTCATTCTCCCAATTGAGGCGGCCCACATCGGACCCAAAGGATGCCCAGTCGCGGTTCAGACCCGGCTGGGGTGGACGCTCCAGGGCCCCCTCTACGGACTTGACAGTCAACCCACGTCTACACGCTGCCTGCACACAAAGGTGAGCGACACAGGCCACTCTCTCGTACAGCCCATTGAGAGGCTACTGACATTAGACGAGAGGCCTGTGAGAGAACCGTGGGCCCAAGAAGAGGGAGTTCCTAACTCCACCCCCCTCAGCTGCGCTCCAAGCGACGTAGCTGACCTCGAACCCAGCACCCCAACCGACTTCTTGATGGTGCGGCCGGAACCGGCCCCTCCTCAGACGGGGTACAGACCAAACAAGAGGAACAGACGGAGGATGTGGAGGCACAGCCAAGCACAGATCAACCAGTCTCCGGCCCGCTTCCTCCTAAGCCCCCTACCATCCCTTCCAGCCCGTCATAAGCGGGTCAAGGACGGGGACAACTTAAAGGTGGACACAATCGTTGTGATCATAGACCAGTCACTACCCCGAGCTGCGTGGCCGGCCGGCCGCGTAAGCAAAGTGATCACTGGTGCCGACGGAAAGGTCAGAGCGGCAGAAGTTATTGTCCAGGGACGGACCTACACCCGACCCGTGGCGAGGCTGATAGAGTTGCCAAGGCTCCCTGACTCCCTTGATGACGATCATGACCCACTGACTTTGTGAATTGCCCTACTCCCCACAACGGACATTGAGTAGTGGACAAGACGGTTAATCTGTCTCTGCTTATCTAATTAGGTGCGGACTAATTAGGAGGCGGCTGTTACAAAGGGTCAGATTAAACCGAATATATATATTTATTACTTGAGATACCTTGTATAATATTTGTATATCGTCTGATATCCCTTGTATATTCTTTGTATATATACACGGAATATCCCTTTACCTGGGTACAAACCAGACCATAATATTCGTTCTCCTATTGGACAGCGACCCCTAGGCGCCAACGACCATACCCCCAATGGCAAGTTCAAAGGCAACGCCAAGGCATGTCTCAACATGTCCAGGTTTGCGCAGTAATACGAGACAGAACTGAGGTTGGCACTAGATTATTCACCTTACGTATAAATACGGCGCAGGTGGAAACAGCAGCAGTTCATTCAGTTCATCAGTTCGTTCATTACTAGTAAAGCCTTCACCACGAGTCAACGACCAAGTGAAGTGAGCAACTTTGCGTCTAAATAGAGCACTTATAACATGTGCGAATAGGATAGCAAAAGTGTCATAGTTTAGTGAAATAACGTCAAGTTCGACCTAGTTAATGTGAAGTATAGTGCACAGGAGAATCTACACCGGCGAATGCAGAGCCTTTTCCGGCTGGATTATATTGCTTTGGTACCGTGGCTGCTGGAGCAGAGAACCGTCTACCCCACTGCTGTGTGGGATCTACCCCTGTGAGGAGCACCCTCGAGCCCGCCTCTAGGACCAGAGGCTGGCTAGCTTTCATCCATGCTGTCGTGCATACTGGATTATAGCTGCTGCTTTGTCTGCCGATCAAGGAAGTACATGTACCGACTCCCGTAGCTGGAGCTTCTTTATTCTTCGTTGACCCAGACTTTGCACCCGAACATTCCTCTACTCCTGCCGGCTTACAACCGGAGGGAACCCCCTAGTGTCTCCAGCTGACTACGAGTGTGCCTTATGTAATTCTTATGCTACAGGTGGCGTCAGTTATACCCATCTTACTATTCTCATGGACTTACGCTCTTGACTTACTTTAAGTGTTCTTCGCCTTACAAGCGCAAGTATAATTCTCAATCTGTAACCTACCGTTGCTGCTCTAATAATAAATCCCTCTAACTAGAACTTTCTTTGTCATTGCCGTATTCTTGTGTGGGTGTTCATCAGATATATCATGTACTGTATGGCCAGTAATTAAAGTACATAACTAAGTAGTGGTTTAATAATACCATACTCTCAATACAGTCAGGGAATTGTACCCCTCAGTTACACTTTTACTGCATAACATTTCTGTAGAAACATAACAGAAACAGAATGTATGTTTGTAAGTGCAAATAACAATAAACAAATAAACAAATGATACATTATTGTAAGGGTAGCTGCTGCTAATTGAACAAAGCTGACTGTAACCGGTTTCAGAGTGAACACATTGAGTTATACATTGTCTTGTCTGTACTGTATATATACCAATATATCAACTGCACTGGAGTTCTCCATGCATTAACACTGTGATCCACCGGGAAGATGGATAGCATGCCTCCCACTGTGTGCACAAGAGAGCCCAAAACACGGACGATGCACTGGATTGTGACTGTCAAATAAAGTGCCAAATTTCTCTGTCTACATTATGTCAGGGGTGAGGGGTGGGGTGGTTGTGTGTGTTGGACAGGGAACATTAAAGGAACACGCCAACATTTTGGGAAATTAGCTTACCGTCTTCTCCAGAGAGAGACAAGAAGATACCAGTTTCCTCTCTGTGCGTTCAGTAGAAAGCTATCTGGCTGCATGTTAGCCTATCTTAGCACAATAAATGGAAGCAGGCATGAACGGTTAGCCTAGGCATTGTCCAACTAACACCTCTCCCGAAGGCTAACCGGTCATGTCCGCTTCCATTCATTGTTCTAAGCTAGGCTAACATGCAGCCAGATAGCTTTCTACTGAACGCACAGAGAGGAAACTGGTATCTATTTTCTTGTCTCTCTCCGGAGAAGACGATAACCTAATTTCCCAAAATGTTGGCGTGTTCTTTAAAATCTTCAGAAATAATACATTAAAACTAAAAGATAATGATAAAACAATGAGGAGCAACGTGGGGAGCAGGTGGAGTGAATGAGTGGAATACAGCATTTCATTGTTAGGGGTTGGGGGAAGGGGGGATGCACAGCAGAGAAGGGGTGAGAGGAGAGTGTTGATGAATTATGAATTGAGATATGCCGAGAAAGATAGGCAGAAGTTTCACTTTGGATCAATTATGCAAAAACAAGTCAATTAGAGTTGCAAGAGGTATTTTTGTGACTGAATGCTCTAATGAAAGCCACAGGTTTTTGGTTATATGAGACAAATAGCATTATTACTTACTCACAAGCTAAAACACCTGAGATGTGTGGATTTGGATCATAATTAAGATTAAGATTAAACTGGACTTTGAAGAAGTCTTTATTCATTGCACACATTGGCAATGTTGTCATGCAGATACACACACATGCAATTTCGTTCTTTTTGGTTCGCAGATGCAATTTTTCTCTGTGTTTGATCAATAATGAACTTGGGTGTATATTTGACAGTAAGAGCATGCAGTGCAGATACTGTCCTGGATTACTTATTTTTTGTTTATCGCTTTGCAAACGGCGAAAGGGAATGAGAGTCGCAGTGGAATGGAGTGTGGGGGAGTTCTGTAAAGAACGATCATGGCAGCCAGGTAGTGAGTATATTATGCTGAGCAAGGGTAAAACATTTTGGATGAGAACGAGACAAGTGGATACGCATAATGATGATGTACAAATCTATGGGAGAAATGTAGAGAGACAAATTAATTCCTCTGATTTATGTAAGTCTGGCACGGTCACCTTCTAGAGTCTAAAGTACAGCATGAATCATATTGGACGATGCCCTATAAGGTATTAGGATGAGTGATGGAGTGTATTTCGAAATATTTTGTCGAACTCTATATTTGCAAAAAAGGGAAACCAATGCAAAGGGAAACTAATGCAAAGGTGAGGAATTCTAACAGTAGGACTAAAGGTGCTCCCATGGTTGAGTGGACTGTACGCGGACTGGACTCTGTGAGGGCAGACCAATTTCCTTCATGTCTCGCGCCAGCTTACACAATTTTTCCCATGCTGTTCAACTTCTGTCATGTCGTCGTCATCCGATGTCAAAATAAAGAGTATATTATCTCCATTTCCAATATTTCGATAATAAAACTGGTAGTTTTACACAATTCATTTAGAAAAGCCATTCTCTTTTGCGAGTGAAAAAGCGAGTGGTCAGAGTAAAATGCAGATCGGCATCACATTAAATGCAGGTCGATGTCAACCAAAACGCAGAGCAGCGTTTTGTGTGACACCAAGTGAGCGGCGCGGACGTCCGCACATTAGAAAATTGGAGCTTCTGTCACGATCAGGGCTCAGGCCTTCCTCTGCCCTCATCCTGCTGTGCCCATATATGGGCAGCTTCCTGCCAGAGCGTTCCCACGCTGCCAGATGAAGATCAATCAGCGCGTCTGCGAGGGATTCCCTCATCAGGCAGTCCCTATATCACCTGGCAGATCCTGTCGTCCAGCGTCGCAGTGTTAAACTGCCTACCTAGGTACGACCCTTCAGTCCGAAGACCTACTAGACACCCTCTCCTTATAATTCCCTGTTCTAATCTACCTTCTCTTGTGCCCAAGGACCACGGTTCCAGCGAGCCCGTCTGGACCCCCCTGGAGCTGTCAACAGAGTTCCTGCTCTCACCCCCTGACACAGCCGGTGTCGACAATCACCCGTACTGCACAAGGAGTGCACCTGTCTATCCCAAGAACATTCAGACCTGTCTGTCGTACATTTACTGTATTTATTTCTGTCTGCTTGGGAGGAACATTAAAACACCCTAAACCGCTCCATTCTCTCTCCTCCTGTGTTTTGCTATTGGGCTCTGCAAGAACCCCATCCTCACAGAACACTGCGACCATGACGTCGGGCTCAGCAACACAGGACGTCGGGGAATGGAGCAACAAGATCCAGGCCACCGTCAACGGACACGCCCTTCTGGTAAATCAACACTCACAGATACTGGACGAAACCGTTGCCCAAATCAGCGCTCTCACGCTCAGCTCCACGGAGCGAGACAGACAATTTGAACGCTTCAATGCGTATGTCACTGCCCAGCGAGACGTTCCACCTGTTGTCTCCCCACCCGTGGTATCCCCACCTGTTGTACCAGAGTACAGGGAGCCCCATGTACCCGCGCCAGAACGTTATGACGGAAACGTCTCTAAGTGTCATGCTTTTCTGTTCCAATGTTCATTAGTATTCGGGCAACAGCCACAAACCTTCCAGAGCAAGAAGTCCAAAGTCTCCTACCTGTCTGGGTTGCTCACGGGGCCTGCGCTAGAATGGGCGACCGCCCTCCACTTCAGTAATTCCCCTCTCTGCGATTCATACTCTGATTACATCGGCGACATGCGAAAAGTCTTCGACCATCCCCCCGGTGGTTCGGATAGTACTGCCGCCTTGTTTGCAATGCGCCAGGGCCATTGCAGCGTGAGCGAGTATGCTATTGAATTCCGTATCCTGGCAGCAGGTTCAGATTGGAACGACACGCGTTTAGGAGGGGCTTTCCGCCAGGGCCTCAGCGATGTCCTAAAAGACGAATTGGCGTCTAAGGAGAAGCCAACTAACCTTGACGAGTTGATTAACCTAGCCAGAGATTTGGACACACGCATTCGCGAACGGCGCCGTGAGAAGGCTTGCGCCGTCAGTAGTGTGCCGCTGCAGAGCCGTAGAGCCGCAGACCCGGAACGTGCCGTCAATAATGTGCCGCTGCAGAGCCGCAGAGCCGAAGACTCGGAGCCCATGGAACTCGACCGCTCTTGCCTCCCTCTCCGCGAACGCCGTCACAGACTCAGGACAGGGGCATGTTTGTACTGCGGGCAACACGGCCACTCCATCGCTTCGTGCTCGGTTCGCCCAAACGACGAGGCTCGACAGTGACGCTGGGCGCAAGTACGAGCCTTAATTTTGTTCTCAGCTCCGGCCCAAATATGAAATTCAGTGCTACGCTTTATCACAATGGTCAATCACCCCCCCTGTCCGCGCTGGTCGACTCAGGCGCAGACAAAAACCTCATTGACGCTGGGGTAGTGTCCCACTACCACATTACCACCGATGCCTTGCCAATTCCCCGTGATGCTCAAGGTCTAAACGGGAGGTTGCTCTCGCGAATAACCCGCCACACCACGCCTCTCTGCCTTCAACTCTCCGGGAATCATAGTGAGGACATCCGTTTCCACGTCACTAATTCCCCCCATAACCCCATCGTTCTAGGCATGCCTTGGCTAAAGCTACACAACCCTGTAATAAATTGGCCAACGGGCTCAGTCACGAGCTGGAGTGCTCACTGCCACGCCTCTTGTCTACGGTCGGCTCGGTCGCCACTGGGAGTCACTGGATCCCCCGTTCCCAACGAACCTATTGACCTTTCGACTGTTCCTCCAATTTATCACGATCTAGAGGCTGTGTTTAGTAAACAACAGGCTCTCTCCCTGCCACCTCATCGCCAGTACGACTGTGCTATTGATCTGCTCCCGGGAGCCACGCTCCCCGCTAGTTGCCTGTTTAACCTCTCACGCCCAGAGAGAGTCTATGGAGAAATACGTCCACGAGTCCCTGGCCTCAGGCATTATTACCCCCTCCTCCTCTCCTGTCGGCGTGGGGTTCTTTTTTGTGTCCAAGAAGGATGGCTCCCTTCGCCCCTGTATTGACTACCGGGGTCTCAACAACATCACAGTCAAGAACAAGTACCCCCTGCCATTGATTAACTCTGCTTTCGAACCCCTGCAAGGTGCCACCATTTTCTCGAAGCTGGACCTCAGGAATGCCTATCACCTTGTCCGCGTCCGGGAGGGAGACGAGTGGAAGACGGCCTTTAAGACCCCGCTTGGTCACTTCGAGTACAAGGTAATGCCTTTTGGGTTAACCAACGCCCCTGCTGTCTTCCAGGCCCTTGTCAATGACGTTCTCCATGATGTCCTTAACCGCTCTGTCTTTGTTTATCTGGACGACATTCTGATCTTTTCCCACTCCATGGAGGAGCACGTCCAGCATGTCCGCCGGGTCCTCCAACGCCTACTGGAGAACAAGCTGTTCATCAAGGCGGAGAAGTGTGAGTTCCACGTCTCCTCCATCGGGTTCCTCGGCTACATCATCGAGGGCTGCAAGATCCGGGCGGATCCCGAGAAGATCAAGGCGGTGTCCGACTGGCCTCGTCCCACCAACGTCAAGCAGCTCCAACACTTCCTGGGGTTTGCTAACTTCTACCGGCGTTTCATCAGGGGCTACAGCCGGGTCGCTACACCCCTCACCCAACTCACCTCGCCTTCCGTGCCCTTCGTCTGGTCTGACAGAGTGGACTCCGCCTTCGCCGAGCTGCGCCGATGCTTCACCTCCGCGTCCATCCTTGTCCAGCCGGACGTGTCCCGCCAGTTCGTGGTGGAGGTTGACGCCTCAAGTACCGGAGTAGGGGCGGTCCTCTCCCAACGCTCCGCTCTCGACCAGAGACTGCATCCCTGCGCCTTCTTCTCTCGCCGCCTGACCCCAGCGGAGGTCAACTACGACATCGGGAACCTGGAGCTCCTGGCGGTCAAACTGGCCCTGGAGGAATGGAGGGCTCAGAGATCCCCTTCCTGGTCTGGACTGACCACAAGAACCTCGCCTACGTACAGACGGCCAAGCGCCTGAACTCCCGCCAGTTGAACTCACCCTGACCTACAGGCCTGGCTCCAAGAATACCAAGCCAGACGCCCTCTCCCGGCAGTTTGTCCCCGAAGAGGGTCCCGCACACCCTGACACTATCCTCCCCTCCTCCTGCTTGGTGGCCGCCGCCACCTGGGAGATCCAGTCCGTCGTCCGGGAGACCCAGTGCGTCCAGCCTGATCCAGGTAATGGCCCACCTAACCGGCTTTTTGTCCCCGACCTTGTCCGCTCCCAGGTGTTCCAGTGGGTCCATGCCTCCCGGTTCGCCTGTCATCCTGGGATCAACCGTACCCTGTCCCTGCTGAGGTGGCACTTCTGGTGGGTCTCCATGAGGGAAGACACCCGCGCCATCGTCCTTGCATGCACCGTCTGTGCTCGTGGGAAGGCTTCCCACCAACCACCCGCCGGGCTCCTCCATCCGCTCCCTGTTCCCGGTCAGCCCTGGTCGCACGTCGCCCTGGACTTCGTCACCAGTCTGCCTCCCTCACACGGTAACACAGTCATTCTCACTATCGTTGACCATTTCTCGAAGGCCGTGCACTTTCTTGCTCTCCCCAAACTCCCCTCTGCTTCAGTGGTGCTCCATGTCTGCGCTGCGTGACGACCCGGGACCCATCCGGCTGGAGTACTTTCCTGCCCTGGATTGAGTATGCCCACAACTCACTGTCCTCCGCGGCCACAGGTCAGTCCCCCTTCGAGTCCTCTCTGGGCTACCAACCTCAGCTGTTCCCTGCACAGGAGGAGGAGATCGCCGTTCCATCGGTGCAGGACCACCTTCGCCGCTGCAGGAGGATATGGGAGCAGAACCATCGCTTCGCCGATCGCCACCGGACCCCGGCTCCCGACTATCAACCAGGTCAGATGGTTTGGCTCTCGTCCCGGGACCTGCCACTCAAGTCTTTGTCCCGCAAACTCACCCCCCGTTTTGTTGGTCCCTCTAAAATATTGTCCATTATCAACCCCTCAGTCGTCAAACTCCAACTCCCCTCCATCATGCGCATTCACCCCTCCTTCCATGTCTCACAGTTGAAGCCGGTGGTCTCCAGTCCCCTGTCTCCTCCAGCTCCGGAGCCTCCCTCCGCTGGTCATCGATGACAACCCGGCCTACACCGTCCGGCAGCTGCTGGACGTGCGTCCTCGCGGCCGTGGTTACCAATACCTCGTGGACTGGGAGGGCTACGGCCCGGAGGAGCGCAGCTGGGTCTCCCGCGGGATGATCCTGGATCCTGACCTCGTCCGGGACTTCCATCAGGATAACCCGGACAAGTCTGGAGGGTCGCCAGGAGGCGCCCGTAGAGGGGGGGGTCCTGTCACGATCAGGGCTCGGGCCTTCCTCTGCCCTCATCCTGCTGCGCCCATGTCTGGACCCCCCTGGAGCTGTCAACGGAGTTCCTGCTCTCACCCCCTGACACAGCCGGTGTCGACAATCACCCGTACTGCACAAGGAGTGCACCTGTCTATCCCAAGAACATTCAGACCTGTCTGTCGTACATTTACTGTATTTATTTCTGTCTGCTTGGGAGGAACATTAAAACACCCTAAACCGCTCCATTCTCTCTCCTCCTGTGTTTTGCTATTGGGCTCCGCAAGAACCCCATCCTCACAGCTTCGCACTTGGAGTCCACTTTGGGTCTGCTTTGAGTCCGCTTTGGGTCCGCTTTGAGTCCGCGCGAGTCCGCTCTGTGTACGGTCCGCTCGACGGAGCACCTTAACAGTGACATAGTGGGCCAGAACTTACTGCCATACACTACCATTATGACACAACAAAGAATTAAGTAAGTAAGTAAGTAAGTAAGTAAGTAAGTAAGTAAGTAAGTAAGTAAGTAAGTAAGTAAGTAAGTAAGTAAGTAAGTAAGTAAGTAAGTAAGTAAGTAAGTAAGTAAGTAAGTAAGTAAGTAAGTAAGTTAAAGCATTACATCACGTGCAGGAGTGGGTTATGAGAATTAGACCATGCCTAGGGGTGGTAGTTAAGCCCGAGGCGCAGGCGAGGGTCGTTAGACCCCCCTAGGCATGGTCTAATTCTCATAACCCATGACTGCGCGGGGTGTAATGGCTTTTATACAATGGCCGATGTCATCCAACCTTATTGCTATACAATAAACACACATTAATTGAAGATTTATTGACAAAACCATCCGCAGAAAAAGTAGTTCCCAAAAAAAAATAGCAGTTGCCTCTGTGTGGAAGCAGCTCAGAAGTGCAACTGTCTCTCAACTTAACACATCCAACAAACTAACACATCCAACTGTCTCTCAACTAAGACATCCAACAAACTAACACATCCAACTGTCTCTCAACTAAGACATCCAACAAACTAACACATCCAACTGTCTCTCAAATATTTTCTTTGCCCTATAGGAGAATTTTTTTTTAACCTACTTTCTATAGAAGCAGCTGGGAGGTGCGCTGTTTTAAGTGAGTGTGGATTATTAAATTGATTGATTGATTGATTGCTAATTGTATTACTGTCCGCCTTGTTTCCAACTGGTTAAGCTTGGCGACTCTTTCAAAGTCGCCCTCTTTCGAAGTTGGTTATGCTTAGAGTTTGGAATCAGGGCTGGAGGTCTATCGCCCTGCTCTAAAGACAAACTCATGACCCAACAATTACATAATCCAACATTGTTTAAGAAACTAACACATTCGCCGTGACAGAATTGTATTTGATTTAGTCGTTATGACCCTATCAACCAGTGGAGGTTTCTCTATGAACACTCGTGAAGCTCTGCTTCACTAGTAATAGACAGACAAGAACATAACACACATATTACATAAAAAAATATTTATCTTTTATTTATTTATTTTTTAGAAATGTATATTTTCATCTCTGAATTATTTTTTTCCACATATCGGTTATTCTGATCCCTAAAAAAAGTATTCCAAGTGACAGACAGTACATTCATATAGTGAGGCCGGCATTGTGGCCCGGCTTCACTAGCCAACGTAAGTGAATGGTGTAGTGAATTCACACCAAATAGCTATTTTGATTGGATTAGAGGCTATTCTAATTGCACACCCGGGAGGCCCGGCTTCGTTTTGATTGACAGCTTTTACACCAATCAAGTCAAGCGAATATCCATATATGGGCATAATGCGAGTGCCGTGACGCGGGGGTTTCCCCTCTGCAAGCATCCAGTTTACGGAGGAGACCAGACTCCAACAGATCAACAAAGTGGACAGCGCTGCTCAAGCATGCAATTATGACTTTTGAAGAGAAAAGGATTATTATTGCAAGAGGACGTCCAACTCCCAAACTTGTTGTCGGACAGCGGCGTTTGACTGGCACAGATTAGAATGAAGACATCTGACAAAGTCATCGCAGAATTCACAAAGAATGATCAGAGGATGGACTTCATGTACAAGGTAGGAAGTGTGCGTATTTTGAGCATTATTTTGTATATTTGTGTATTGTATTTAGGGCTGGGTGATATATTGAGTATACTCGATGTATCGTGGCTTGTTCTACATGAGATGTAGTAAATTACTATATCGTGAACAGCTAACGTTAGCTGCTGTTAGCCACTCAACTATCGTTAGCTGCTGTTAGCCACTCAGCTAACGTTAGCTGCTGTTAGCCACTCAGCTAACGTTAGCTGCTGTTAGCCACTCATTTACATTTACATTTAGTCATTTAGCTGACGCTTTTATCCAAAGCGACTTACAAGTTCTAGCTTGCACTCAGCTAACGTTAGCTGCTGTTAGCCACTCAGCTAACGTTAGCTGCTGTTAGCCACTCATTACATTTACATTCAGTCATTTAGCTGATGCTTTTAACCAAAGCAACTTACAAGTTCTAGCTTGCACTCAGCTAACGTTAGCTGCTGTTAGCCACTCAGCTAACGTTAGCCGCTGTTAGCCACTCAGCTAATGCTAAACTAACTAACTAACGTGATTCTGCAATACCAGTTCCATTAGTGAGGAAATGGGGGGGGGGGGGGGTATATTGAGGAGGCTTGACAACAGAGGTTGATAATTTCACATTTATTGGCAGTTTCTTTATATCGATTCCAGGTTCCAACTGTGTTGACAAAATCCTGGTGTGGTCAACTATGGGCTATGGCACATCAGAACGCTCAAACTCAAATGCGCGCTCTCTCTCTCTCTCTCTCTCTCTCTCTCTCTCTCTCTCTCTCTCTCTCTCTCTCTCTCTCTCTCTCTCTCTCTCTCTCTCTCTCTCTCTCTCTCTCGCTCTCTCTCGCTCTCTCTCGCTCTCTCATCTCTCGCTCTATCTCTCTCTCTCTCTCTCTACGTTTAATGGTTTAAAGTGGCCAAACGTTACAATATAAATACTAACTGGATATAGTTGATGATAAACATTTAATTTCATTATCTGAAATATTATAAAATCATTAAGTCTGCTATAAGCCATTATCCCTTTGTGTGTGATTATTATTGTCTCACAGTAGTGTGTATATATAAAGTGTGTGTGTGTTTTTAGCTAAAGTTGATAGAAAACACAGTACTGTGCAAAAGTCTTAGGCACCCAAGAGTTTTTATATAAATTGTCTTACAGTAGATTATTTTATTTTTAATTAAAATAAAAAGTATTAGTGTGTCAGTAGACTACTCTTAGTACATTTTTTGAAACTTTTCATTTAATAATTTTTTAAAGCATCTGCATGGTTTAATGCAAACATACTGTATGTTGCAGGGACTATAATCATCATATTGGCGTGACTGTATGCATCAAAGTGTAAAATCAAGCATTTTTAAGTGCTTTAGAGGAAATGTCTAAATATCGCGATATATATCGTGTATCGTGATATAGCCAAAAAAATTCGCGATTGTATTGTAAATAGCTGCTGCGATTTGTTCTGGCCCGCTGTGGCCGTTGTGTTTATTACGTGCACTGCAGAGTGTAGTGTGTGTGTGTGTGTGTGTGTGTGTGTGTGTGTGTGTGTGTGTGTGTGTGTGTGTGTGTGTGTGTGTGTGTGTGTGTGTGTGTGCGTGCGTGCGTGCGTGCGTGCGTGCGTGCGTGTGTGTGTGTGCGCGTGTGTGTGTGTGTGTGTGTGTGTGTGCATGTGTGTGTGTGTGTGTGTGTGCTGTAGTAATCAATGCTATACACAGTGAGTGCAGAGGTTTTCTAGCATCAGATGTTGTTTGTAGGCCTGTTTGAAGTGTGAGGTTATTGCTCTGATGTGGAATGGGATCTCGTTCCAGATTTTGCTGTTTTTGTGGAAGAATGATCTTAGTCCATAATCATTTTTTTAAGCCGGTACTGGAATGAGTGCATGTGCGATTGATGTGGTGATACGTTCTTGACTTGTAGCCTATTTTGTCGTGGCAGTAAAGCTGTGAGTGTTGGGGAAGTGTTATTTCTGAGCATAAAATAGAACTTAGTGGCTAGATTTTGTGTAGTTCTGAAAGGTTGTAGCAGGGAAGTGTGAGAGTGCAGTACAGTGGTGAGTCCAGGGTGGAAATTTACCGTGAGTTGTTGATGGATGGAAGTCACTTTAGCCTGGAAAAAGTCAAGGAACTTAGAGCAGAGCAGAGGTCAGGAGCAGCAGTGTGAGAGGCCGTGAGAGGGCGGAGGAGACGATTTATAGTCGAGAAAAGCGATCTGGGGTGATTTTGCTGTGAGGTGATGAGGGTGGAGTAGTACGCGGTCCTGGTCTTGGAGAGAGCCTCCTATAGGACCTTGTAGGACCAATAGTCCAGCCTAGATGAAATAAAAGCATGAATAGCCATGCATGCGATAAAATAGCCCGGAGTTTGGCTATATTCTTGAGGTGGAAAAAACAGGGGCGGGTCAGGGATTTTATGTGCTTCTCGAGTAGCATGGACTGGTCAATTGTTACGCCAAGCTTTTTTATATTAGCGTGAACATTTCCCTTGAGCGGTCCCAAGAGATTTGTTACCCTAGAGGCCATTTTTTCCGCAGCTATATTTAAAATGTCTGTCTGCATTAACTCATTGACCGCTGGGGATTAGACGGGGGCCCGTTGTAGCTATGCCACGCTTTAAAGATAGGAGTGCGTCACATTGTTTGTAGAGCTATATCTAACACACAACATATGGATCGGGGGCATTTGACGGGCCTCAATGCAATCAGGAGAACCGCTCGACTCGCACGACCCAGAAAACTGCGCCAGGAGACATTTGAGTGTAACACAGGGTCTGGAACAGGGTTTACGGCACTCTCGATACTGCCACCTGTGAGGATCTGGCCGGTACTGCACCCTCTGGGTCGCAGTATGCCTTCTAACAGCAACATACGGGTCCCTGACATTGAATAGAATATTAAAATCGAGGAAAAAAAAGAAAGAATGATCAAATAATGTATATATACGTGGTTGGCATTCAAAGGATGGCGCCCAATAACGTATATAAACGTTGTTGGCAGGGAATGAGTTAAGCTGGAGGAAGCTACTGGACACCCACTCCTCAATTGCAGACAGACACTCCTGCAGGATGCCAATCTTCTCTATATTCTTGGGGTTCAAAGAAAAATACAGCTGGATATCATCTGTGTAGCAATGATATGAAACACCCTTACATTTGCTAATTATAAGTCCTAAGGGGAGCATAAAGGGCAAATAAAATTGGGGCCAAAACGGACCCATGAGGCAGACCACAGTGTAGGGGAGAACTATCAGACCTAAAAGGGCCCACGGCCACAGAGAAGCTTCTCTCACTGAGGTATGAGGCGAATCACTGTAGGGCTGTCCCTGAGATGCCCACCCACTCCCTGAGCCTATCAAACATGATGTGGTGGTCTACCGTATCAAAGGCTGCACTAAGGTCCAACAGCACCAGGACTGCGCATTTTCCTGAGTCTGATGTCATCATGATGTCGTTAGAAACCCTGAGGAGAGCAGATTCTGTGGAGTGTTTTTTTCTAAAACCAGATTGATACTTGTCTTTTTTTTATCCACTTTTTTCTCCTCCTTTTTCTATTTTTCTCCCATCCCAATTTAGCTTTGCCAATTCCCCCTCCCCTGTCTTTATCTTTGCTCGCATGTGCCCCCCACTGGTCGGTCGTAGGGAGGGTTGAAGAATCTATCGCATGTCCCCTCCGATACATGCAGAGTCAGCCAGCCACTTCTTTTGACCTGCCAGCGCGGACTCTCATTGGCAAGGTGTAACGTGTGGGAGGCTCACACTACTCTCGACATATCCTGTCCTTGCTGGGCAGGCGCCCTGACCGACCTGTAGGAGTCGCTGTTTACAACGACCAGATTACCACCCATCGACTCCCCTCCCGCTGACTCTGCCAATTGAGTCAGTATGACGGCCGGCCCAAGCCGGAGGCAACGCTGACAGCCGGATTCGATACCGGTGTCTCTCGCATTGGTGACGAGCGTAATGTCCGCTGCGCCACCCAGCCACCTGCAGATTGATACTTGTCTAAAATGTTATGTTCTATTAAAAAAGAAGATTTTGCTGGTTTGCGATTACTTTTTCCAGGACTTTGGACACAAACGGCAGCCTAGATATGGACCTGTAGTGATTAGGGAGGGAGGGGTCCAGGTTGGTTTTTTTAAGGAGGGGAACGACCGCTTATTTAAAATAAGATGGCACAGAGCCAGAGTTAATGGAGCTGTTTATAATATGGATATACTCATTGACTATTCATTAAAAAGAAATTCTGCTAAATGAAATATGCAAACAACTAATATGCAAGGGAGTCTATTCCAGTGCCACACTATGCATGTGAACAGTAACTGTAACCTTTTATTTTTTTTTGTCAAAGCGGCCCAAATGTGCCTGGTTTATGTTTAAACATTTCAAATAAACCCTCAAACATGCATACGGCCTTAGATAATCAGAATAACTTTTATTCATCGATAGTTATAAAATATGTAAATGCACCAGTATTTGAGGTGGCCATCAGTGCAGGCACATACAACACACATTCTGACAGGACGACACACACACACACACACACACACACACACACACACACACACACACACACACACACACACACACACACACACACACACACGCGCGCGCGCGCGCACACACGCACACACGCACACACGCACACACACACACACACACCTACACACACACACACACACACACACACACACACACACACACACACACACACACACACACACACACACACACACACACACACACACACACACACACACACACACACACACACACACACACACACACACACACACACAGTATACAGCATATGTATAGTATAGTTAGCAGTAGGCTAACTGTTCTGAAAAATAAACTGCACCTGAATCATATACAGGCTATATGGCATAACAGACTATACAACAGCATAATACGATGCATTGTATCCGTAGTGAAAAATGCAAAGAAGATTCAGATTGCCCTTAAAACATGTACACTTGAGTTAAACAACTATAAATAAACATACAAGCTGGCTAAATTTGTGTTTCCGCGTTCGAGTTTTGCGCTCTGATTGGCCAGGTCATGTGACATGTGCGCCAATCGTGGAACGGCAAGTTCTGCGCCTATTTCCCGGTCGAACAGCCTGCAAACTACCTAACGCCTAGTTTATCACTGGTTAAGCTTAGGCGACTCTTTCGCAGTTGGTTAAGGTTAGAGTTTGGAATCAGGGCAGGCGTTCTATCGCCATGCTCTAAGACAAACTCTAAACTTAACCAACTTTGAAAGAGCGCCTAAGCTTAACCATCCAAAAACTTGCGGTCCCACGATTGGGCCTACATGTCACATGACCTGGCCAATCAGAGACGCGGAAACACGACTTTGTTGTGGAAAGTATTCAGGCTGCCGGGGGACTTACACTTAAAGGTGCTATAGATCAGTGGTTCTCAATAGCATTGCCTATAGCATTGCCAGGTCAGCTCTAAGGAGAGGCATCAAGGCAGCAAAACTTAAATACAAGGAACGGATCGAGACCCACTTCTCCAACTCCACCAACCCCCGCCGGGTGTGGGAGGGGATTAAAGCCATCACTGACTATAAGGGGACAACATCACCCATAAATAGCTCTGTCACATTAACCGAGGAGTTGAACCATTTCTATGCCCGGTTCGACAGAGCAAACAGGGACCAAATAGTACAGCCCCTCCCCCCCAGCGGCACAGCCCCCGTCCTGAGCCACCATGAAGTCAGGTGTTGCCTCCGGAATACCAACCCAAGGAAGGCAGCAGGACCTGATGGAGTGGTGGGCCGCATACTGAAGGAGTGTGCGGACCAGTTGACAGAGGTCTTCACAGATATATTTAATCTTTCCCTGCTACTATCATATGTCCCAGCATGCTTCGAAACATCCACAATTATACCAGTACCCAAGCAGTCAGTTGTCACGTGCCTGAATGATTACAGACCCGTGGCACTCACCCCCCTCCCTGCTAAATGTCTAGAGAAACTGGTCAGGAAACACATCACATCCATCATTCCGGCCTCCTTTGACCAATACCAGTTTGCTTACAGGCTGAACAGATCAACTGAAGATGCTATAGCCATTGTGCTTCATACCGCCCTAGAACACCTAGAGAAGAAAAACACCTACGTAAGAATGCTCTTTGTCGACTATAGCTCTGCCTTCAACACCATACTCCCCCGTAAACTCATCAGTAAACTCCAAACCCTGGGTCTGTGTAATACACTGTGTAACTGGGTGCTGGACTTCCTCACAAACCGCACACAAGCCGTCAGACTGGGCAACTACACCTCGTCCACCCTGTCTCTCAGCACCGGCGCCCCGCAGGGTTGCGTACTCAGCCCACTACTGTACACCCTGCTCACACATGACTGTTCCCCCTCCTACCCCTCCAATTACATCATCAAGTTCGCAGACGATACCACAGTTGTGGGTCTCATAACAAACAACAATGAGATGGAAAAAATAGTATACGAACAGATCGAAAAATACCTCGCGGAAAAAAATCTAATCTACGAATTCCAATCTGGCTTCAGAACATCCCACTCCACTGACACATGCCTTCTCTACTTGAACGACCACATCAAACAAGAGGTGGACGCGGGCAAATACTGCGGCATGGTCATGCTGGACCTACAAAAGGCCTTCGACACTGTCAATCACACCATTCTGATTGACAAGCTAAAAGCAATTGGTTTTGATAGTTTATCAGTGAGCTGGATACAATCCTACCTGGAGGGGAGGGAACAGATGGTGGAAGTAAACGGTACCCTATCCCCCCCCCCTCACAGTGAGCTGTGGTGTTCCACAAGGAAGCATACTAGGACCGCTACTATTCCTAATTTATGCAAATGACATGTCGTCAGCTTGTGACTGCAACTTGTTCCTGTTTGCGGACGACTCAGCCCTGCTGGTCTCTGACAAGAACAAGTTACAGGTTGAAAAAGCCCTCAGCTCGGAACTAGGCAAAATCTGCATATGGCTCGCCGACAACAAACTATCATTACACATGGGCAAAACAGAGTCCATTCTCTTCGGTTCAAATAACAAACTCAGCAAGACTGACGACTTCTCGGTTACAGTGGGTGACAATATTGTCACAAGGAAAGATGAAATTACCTACCTGGGTTCCATCCTAGAGGCTAATCTTTCCTGTGACAAAATGGCATCCAATGTAATAAAAAAAGTCAACCAACGAACGCGATTCTTGTACCGGATCTCCTCTCTGGTAAACAAGAATACCCTGAAGACTCTAGCAGGAGCACTCATTCAAGGGTACTACGACTATGCTTGCACCTCATGGTACCAAAGCACCTCAAAGGCACTAAAAAACAAATTACAAACATCTCAAAACAAGCTAGTCAGACTACTACTTGACCTGACTCCTAGAACCCACCTCACCCCTGCCCACTTTGACAACCTAGGATGGCTTAGAGTAGACGACAGAGTACAGCAACTTGCAATGGGCCTGGTCTACAAGATACACTACGCGACCAAGGTACCCATGTACATGTCAAAATACTTCCCAAAGGTCAGTGAATACCACGATCACAACACCAGAGGGAGCTCCACAAATCATGTAAAACCCAGATTCGGCTCAAACAAGGGACTAAACACGTTTCGCAATTATGCCACATCAATGTGGAACGCCCTGCCTAAAGCTGTAAAGGAATGTGAATCACTACCCACCTTCAAAAACACTCTCAAAAAACACCTACGTGAGACTGCAATTCGAAACTGGCCCCTACAAATGTCCTAACCTAGTTGTACAGTAAATGACCAAGTAAGGCTTTGTCAACATTCCAATGTACAGTGTAAAATGTGTGTGTGTCCCCTACCCAACCCCCCCCCCCCCCCCCCCACCTCCAATGTACAGCCCTCACCCAACCCACCCAACCCCACCCCACCAACCTCCTCCAATGTACAGTTTCTACGCCAAATGTATATACACTCCTTTTCTGGACACTTTTGTATCACAAACAGTACTGTATTTGCAAATCTGATATGTCATAAATGTATAGATGTAGCAGTACTGTCTATCTGTATGTCATGTATGTCATATATGTTATGATGAATTGAAAATGGGGGACCCTGGTGGAAACAAGACGAAAGTCTTTCTCTGGTCTGCATCCCCTTAACAATTGTATGTATTGAAATGTACTGTACTGTACCCATTCTGCAATCTGTTAATAAACTTTTCAATCAATCAATCAAAAAGTCTGCCTACAGGAGGGAGGTGGAGGACCTTATAGTCTGGTGTGATAATAACAACCTGGCACTCAATATAAAGAAAACAAGAGAGATTATAGTGGATTTTAGAAGATCAAGGCCTGACCACTCCCCTCTGCTCATCAACAACGAAGTAGTGGAGAGGGTCACTGAGTTCAAGTTCCTGGGTCTCAGTGTGAGTGAGACCCTGTCTTGGAGCACCAACACAGCCTCAGTGATCGGAAAAGCTCAGCAACGCCTATACTATCTAAGGAAGCTGAAGCAGGCTGGCCTGCCACGAAATCTCCTTGTCAACTTTTACCATTGTGCGGTTGAGAGTGTGCTGACCTACGGTGTGTCTGTGTGGTTCTCCAGCTGTACAAAGGCAGAGCAAGAGGCTCTACAGAGGGTGGTGAAGGCGGCAGGCAGGATCGTCGGGACTCCTCTACCAAACATCACCTCCGTCTTCACCTCCCGCTGCCTCCACCGCTCCAAATGTATCATCAAGGACCAGTCGCACCCAGCACATCACCTCTTTCAGCTCCTTCCCTCAGGGAGGAGATACCGGTCAATACATGCTAAGAGTACACGATTTAAGAACAGCTTTTTCCCCCAAGCAGTTAGACTGTTAAACACTCATTGACTGTCCCCTCACGTGCACCATGCACTTACCACTGCACTTGATAATCTCTGATTACCACCCATTATGCACTTTATTATTTAAAATATTCTGTTATGTACAGTGTTATGTGTTATGTGTTCATGTATGTATTATGTACTACGGTCTGTGGGAGCTCCCCTGAAATTTCGTTGTATACTGTGCAATGACAATTAAAAGTCTATTCTATTCTATTCTAACTGGTCTAGCCTCGGGACCCAACATTTTCCTTAGTCATTAAGTCGCGACCTAAATTTCTTAACCACTATGATTTATAAAAAAAATGTATTGCAGTAATACACAATATTTCATGCACTGTTAAAAACATGAACTAAACACAAAAAAGTGCAACAAAAGTGCAACTAGGGCTAAAAATCCAATAGAATAAAATAATAATAAATAATATTATGCTTCTTAGCAGATTTCTTAGCTTATCATAACAGACCTAAGTTTGGGGGAACTAATGGGATAACTGGGGTTGCAACAAAAGTGCAACTAGGGCTAAAAACACAATGAAATAAAAGAATAATACTAATAATAAAAAATATCCTTCTCAGTAGACTTCTTAGCTTAACATCCCAGGGAACTAATGGGATAACTGGGGATGTTGTTTGCTCCTGACGAGAGTCTCAAAGTCTGGGGTGATGGTAGACAAAGCAACTCTGAGGTCATGTCCAATCTGTTCCTCTGCTTTGTCGGCAGCTGGACCAGAGCTGGGAAGCCACTTTCACAAAGATAGGTAGTGAAAAAAAAAAAGTAAAAAAAAAAAGAAAAGTATATTTCTTTTTTTGTACTTTTTTATTTTTATTTTTTTTACACACATCCACTCAAAATGGCCCCGCGACCCACTTTTGGGTCGCAACCCACCAGTTGAGAACCACTGCGATAACATTCAGCCACTAGATGTCGCACTAGAGCACCAGCATGTAATTTATCCAATGAGGTGCATTCTGTGTGGGGAAATGGGAAGTAGGGAGGGGATACATACCTGCAACATGAACAAAACAAAACTTGGTTTTGATAGTTTATCAGTGAGCTGGATGCAATCATACCTTGAGGGGAGAGAACAGATGGTGGAGGTAAACGGTACTCTACCCCCCCCCCCCCCCCCCCCTCACAGTGAGCTGTGGTGTTCCACAAGGAAGCATACTAGGACCGCTACTGTTCCTAATTTATGCAAATGACATGTCATCAGCTTGTGAATGCAACTTGGTCTTGTTCACGGACGACTCAGCCCTGCTGGTCTCTGACAAGAACAAGTTACAGGTTGAAAAAACCCTCAGCTCAGAACTCGGCAGAATCTGCACCTGGCTCGCTGATAACAAACTATCATTACACCTGGGTAAAACAGAGTCCATTCTCTTCGGATCAAATAACAAACTCAGCTAGACCGACGGCTTCTCAGTTACAGTGGGTGACAATATTGTCACAAGGAAAGATGAAATTACATACCTACACAGTAAAAGTCGCAGTGTCAAATTAACACTTAAAGAGTCGAATTTAACACTATTCCAGAGTGTATATGACTCCAACTACGAATAGTGTTAAATCGACTCTTGCTCCTGTGTTAACATTTTTGAGTTAAATTAACTCTAAATAGAGTACAAATTTAACACTCGCTTACACTGTATGGTGTTATTTAAACTTAACACTATAGGCTTAATAACACTTGAGAGTGTAAATATTATTCTCAGAAGTGTTGATAATTTACTCTTATGTGATAACAAATTAACTCTGATTGAGTTGAATTCCAATACTCATTAACACTGCATTGCGTTATTAAAAGTTAACACTGAGGTCAAATAACTCTGCTGAAGTGTTGACATTACAGAGTACTGTGTTGATAATTTACTCACTTGCAGTGAAAAAACAGCTCTGAAAATAACACCCATTAACACTGCACAGTGTCAATGAAACCGGACACTATATTGGTGAAAATAAACCTCACTGGTGTTAATTTTACACTTAATTTACTCTTGTATAGTGTGAAATTACATTTACATACAATATACATTAAGTAAGTAAAAATCACAAGTTACCACAAAATAATGAATTCAACAAATTTATTGTTGGTCAGGCAGGGTCAGGCAGGCTTATAAAAAAATAAAACATAAACAACAATTACATTGTCCTCAGCAGGTCTGCATAAAGTGCAATATGGAACAATACTTCAATCTGTGGTTTGAAGTAACACAGCTGATTTATATCCAACACCTTTACAACTAGGGTTGGGCATCGTTTGGATTTGAACGATTCCGGTTCAGATTTTTTTTGAAAAAAAAAAAATAATTCATACTATTCACATTTTCAGTTGACTTGATACAGTTAAATTGGTTGCTGTACTGTAACTATGGTAATTAACAAAGTAAAAAAAATAAAAAATATTAAGAATTGAAATGCAAGAATTTTGGGTCTCAATGAATCCAAAATGACATTGTGGTTAGAAGTGGTGGAGAGAATAAAAGCTAGCATATAATGGTAGTGTCTGGTTAGGAACAAGTTATAATGGTTGGATTATCCAATGGGGGGTCCGGGAGGGGGGGGGGTTCGAGCTGGAGCATATGTATGTAGGTTTTTAGATAACAGGTATTAGGGGTATATCCTGTATAAGACATTTGACTAAATGGTAATTCATTGGATATGCACTGTGAATTAATGCTTGTATATCTTATCGTGTGTTGTCATGTTTGTTTATATGTCTGTTTAAAAAATTATAAAAAAATAAAATATAAAAAAAAAGAAAAAGAAAATCGAAATGCAAATATGTTACTTCCGGTTCCAGAACCGGAAGTTAGGAACCGGTTGCTATTAGAACCGGTTTTCGGTGCCCAACCCTATTTACAACTCCGTCTAGATGCAGTAATAAAACAATCACATTAGCAGGTCTGCATAAAGTGGCAATATGGAACAATATACTTTGAGCAATCTGTCGTTCGATAATTCATTTGAATCTCAAATGGTTTGAAGTAACACAGCTGATTTATATCCCAACACCTTTACAACTCCGTCTGGATGCAGTAATAAAACAATCACATTGACCTCAGCAGGTCTGCATAAAGTGAGAATATGGAACAATATACTTTGAGCAATCTGTCGTTCGATAATTCATTTGAATATCAAATGGTTTGAAGTAACACAGCTGATTTATATCCCAACACCTTTACAACTCTAACCCTAACCCTAACACCTTTACAACCCTAACCCTAACCCTAACCCTAACACCTTTACAACCCTAACCCTAACCCTAACCCTAACCCCTTTACAACCCTAACCCTAACCCTAACACCTTTACAACCCTAACCCTAACCCTAACCCTAACACCTTTACAACCCTAACCCTAACCCTAACCCTAACACCTTTACAACCCTAACCCTAACCCTAACCCCTTTACAACCCTAACCCTAACCCTAACACATTTACAACCCTAACCCTAACCCTAACACCTTTACAACCCTAACCCTAACCCTAACCCCTTTACAACCCTAACCCTAACCCTAACCATAACACCTTTACAACCCTAACCCTAACACTAACCCTAACCCTAACACCTTTACAACCCTAACCCTAACCCTAACCCCTTTACAACCCTAACCCTAACCCTAACACCTTTACAACCCTAACCCTAACCCTAACACCTTTACAACCCTAACCCTAACCCTAACCCCTTTACAACCCTAACCCTAACCCTAACACCTTTACAACCCTAACCCTAACCCTAACCCTAACCCTAACACCTTTACAACCCTAACCCTAACCCTAACACCTTTACAACCCTAACCCTAACCCTAACCCTAACCCTAACACCTTTACAACCCTAACCCTAACCCTAACCCTAAACCTGAAAACGTACCAAACCTATAGCCACATCCAGTCTGAGCACATTTAAGGCGAAGCTTTTTTCCTTGAACGTAACCGTGAACTATTCGCAAATGCCTAACAAGCCTATTTGTACAACCTAACTCCTTCCGACAATCAAAACACTTCATGGCGGAGGAGAAGCCTCATGCACTAATGAAGCAACCTCGCTCTAACTTCAGCAACACGAGGACTCTCCTTGACTTTCCCAACATCAATACTGTACACAGTGGTCTGGAGGAACGTGTACATGTTGCGCAGCATGGTGTTGTATGCTGTGTCAAACACATAATGTGCCTTAAAGAGTTCATCTAAAGCACCAATAGAAGAGATTGACTTGCAAGGTATGGCCTTCTTGTCAAGAATGATGTAGAACCGGTGGATCGCATTCTTCTTCACTCCAACAGCCAGGAGATAGGGTTGATTGCTGGTAGTGATGGCATCAAGATGCTCTTGGATGCTTGTTCCAGTCTGAGGCCCCGTTTAGACGGAAATGCTAGCAGGTGAATCCGCAAAAAAAAAATTCGGATGTGCCTTTCGTTTATACGGAAACGGCGTTTTTACGGGGTGAAACCGCAAAAAAGTGAGACTACCTTCCAGGGTGGAATTCCTAGAAACGATAAACCTTTGCGCTCTCATCTAAACTGTCAAACCGCATAAAACGATGACGAAAGGGTTGTCAAGGCTCTCGTCGCGTGTACTGCTTACATCACAGGCATGCGTCAGTAGCCTAGAAGCGTAAACAAAGCATGTCTGATTCTATCCATGGCGATCACCTGAAGGCTACATTGGCAGTACTTTTAAATACACAAGAATCTGTCCCGCGGCGTGACTGGACCCACTTTCTGTGAGTGACTCTGCTTTGGTCCAATCACATTCCCCACCCACAGTCTGCGAATCAGAGGCAGAGTAGGGCGGGTCTTCACAGCACGTCATGTGACATATGCGCCAATCGTGTGACAGCGGGGCTCAGTCGTCTGGAGTCGTTACAGCCTCGTCTGCACGGAGAATTCCATCCCAAAACGATAGTCTAAACGCAAAATTAAAAGTGAAACCGTAAGACGACTTTTGCGGTTTCTGTTCAGACTCTCTCCGTCTAAACGTAGCCTGAGAAGACAAACACACATGGAGAAACAATTAGAATTACATGATTGTGGCGGCTGGGTGGTGCAGCGGGCAAGGCGCTCGTCACCAACGCAGGAGATACTGGTATCGAGCCCAGCTCTCTGCGTTGCTTCCGACTTGGCCGGCCGTCATACTAACACAATTGGCAGTGCATTATTTCCGGCGTTGGGTGCATGATGCGCATGCGCTGTGATCACAGCACAGGCGCACCAGGCAGCCAAATACGGAAATACAGCCGTTTTGAGCAGTGTTGACCAGTTTATAAAAAATATTTAAAATGTTTATTAGCAACGCCGAGCTTTCAAACCCTGCCGCGTGTGTGTGTGAAACCCTAATGGAACGCTGGGTACCTTTGAAATGTCTACGTGATATATTTGACCCACCGCTCGCTTTTAAGCAGTGCTTGATGTGCACATTAACATGGCTAGTAACGTGGGAGCCAGTGACTGCATATTCGAGCCCCTGGCTTGCATCGCAGTCACGAAAGGGGCTAAGAATTGGCATAACGACTAACATTGGGATGGGAGAAAAACAGAGAAAAAGGAGAGGGGGGAATATAAAAAAAATAATAATAATAATTACATGATTGTAGCATTATAATCATAAATTCGTACATACATTAGGAGAAAATACCAACCTTCTTGAAGATCACAAGATGCTGCTCCGCGTTGGACGCCGACACCTTCCCTGGTCTCTTCCGCCCCTGAGCAGAGGGTGGGATCAAGTGCAACAGCAGTAGAATCGATGAGAGGTCACTGTCCCAACCTGTAACGATACAAGTTGGATGTTAAGACACTTGAATTATGTAGACCATAAACAAAATTCAGTCCATCTGCAATGTTAGCAGTATTTTTACAAAATAAGATAAAAGACAGCAGTTCATCACAAGAAGCTCTGCCACTCAAAATATGAATATACAGTACCAGTAAAAAGCTTGGATGCACTCATTCACGTGAATGGGAAGACACTTTTGACTGGTTGATAATACAAAATGTCTCGTACATTTTTCACAGAAGTTCAGTGAAAAACAACAAGAATGGTATGCTCAAAAGCAGCTTACCAACGTCAGCATCCACTTCAGTGTCATCCTCAGGAGGATCAGCTATCAGCAGGAGCTCTTGAAGCTCACTGGTGGATGGAAGCCGTCTGCATTGTTGGATGATCTTTTTCTTGTATGTGGTCGGCCACTTTTCCAGAAGCTTGCCTGATACACCTTCTCCAAACATCAGAACGAAATCCTGTTCAACCTGGAGAGGGGGGATTGGGGGACAATTTCAGGATTTCACAGCCAACCAAAGTTAGTGGGTGCTAGTTGAGGTACAATACATCTACCGTCTATCATTCAAGTGTCACAAAATGGTCAAAATAATGGCAGATAATTACCACAGGCCGAAACGTTGTGTTCAAGTATATTAAAACTTGGGAACACTACAGACGGTGTGCAGACTTTTTTTCCACAACATTACAGATCTATTTTGAGTCTATCACCCGTGACTACACTTGGGATGTGCGTGAGTCTTTTCTACTAACTATAGATAATTACCAAGCCCTTGACGTCTTGGAAACATGGAAAGTCAGACAGTATGCTGCTTGACTGCTGGGGGTCGAGGACCTTGTTGTGCCTATAGTCAAATGTCAGTTTCATCTTGTTCTTCACTGTGTCCTCATCAGCTGAATGTTTCATTAGTGAGATCGCTTCCTTGCACTCCTCTTCGCTCAGGGCAGTCTCTGCAACAACATGGGAATCTCGTCTGGCAGTTGGTCCTCCTCCACGAGATGGTTCTCCACAGGATTCTACAGAATATGGGGAAAAACACACAAAAAAAATAATCTACCAAAGGCCTGATTGATGGAGTTCTGCAGGTACACAGTCATGGCCGTAGCCAGCTATGAGGCCACCGAGGTCAAACTCCCCAAACAAACAAGCACACCATTGATTTAATTGACATATAAATCACACATAAAGATCTAACTATTACTCCTCTGAGCATGAATATAAAACAGGTGATCTATTAACTGTGTAAACCTTATGCAATATTCATCATTGATATTTGGATACTTGAAATCTGTATGAATTAAGTAGTTAGTATCAAATGAAATAAGATGGAACAGCTCCATGCATTAATTGCTCATATTTGCTCATTACCAGTATGGTATTGTTTAAATGGTACAGCTTTTTGTGTCTCTGTCTTTGTCTGTCCTTATTTTGTGTACTTTCAGTGAGCCAAGAAGTGGAGAAATATGTTAATACTTCTTTTTTACCAATAACAGGTGACTTTATTATAGATAATGCATTTTGAATGAATAGGTTGGGTTGTATAACTCATTTTGCTATGTATTTAGCCCATTCACCAAATTATAAATGCATAAGAGACCACAGGGCTTTGGTGCACTCTTTAGGCCACTCACCTGTAAGTGCCCCCACGTCCTGTAAATTACTTTGTGAGTTGATCTCTAGATAATAAAGTTGGTATAAAAAGAAAAAATGTACCTCCCTAATTTCTAAACCCTGGCTGGGTGGTGTCCGACCGATTATAGTGGGCCGGTCTGGGCCAAAAAAATAAATGGACCTCCCTAATTTCTAAACCCTGGCTGGGTGGTGTCCGACCGATTATAGTGGGCCGGTCTGGGCCAAAATAATAAATGGACCTCCCTAATTTCTAAACCCTGGCTACGGCCCTGTATACAGTAATCAATAATGCCGCTTGTTTTGTTAATCAACTCGTTGTACTCAAGATATGCATTATTAGTGTTACCTCCAAATGATGATCGTTTGTCTTTAGCAGCGGTTCTCTGAATAGTTTTAATCCTCCAGGCCAAGTACCCACTGCCACTCTGGCCATCATAATAATGCTCCTTGGAGGGTGAAAGATAAAAACAGACACTTCACATTTAAAAGTGAAAAACAGCATGCTCTGGTAGGATTAAAAATGTATCAATATTGCCACAACCATTACTGTGTGCAACTCACATAGCCATTCTTAGAGTGTGGGTCACTGAGGTAGGGGAATAAGGTCACGATTCCCCTGGCATACTTTTCTTTCAGATGTCTGGGTGGTGAAGTACTGGAAGATTAAAGAAGAATGTATTTCTCAGTCATATTCCCTGGATTTCATTTAGATTTCAAATTAATCGGAAAGCTAGATTGAGAACAAACTAAAAACAAGGAGCTAATTACCCATTCTTCTCTGTCAAGTCAGCTGCCAATAGGTTCACCATTTTCCTTCTGTTGTCATCGTGCAAGGACTTGGTTCGATTGTATTCATTTATTATGCGTTCTCCACCAGATTTCTCACCAAGAATGGATTCCACCAACTTGAAGCACAAAAGCACAAGCACAAAAAACAATTCAGTGTTAGGAATATACTGTAGACTGCAATTCAAAGTTAAGGTAAAGGATAAGTATCCTTAATATCAATTTTGAGGTCTGTCTAGCATGCTTCTGACTTGTGGAGATGATAATTTGAGAGATCCATCCAATCTCAAGTGAGCTACAATATTCTTACAGGCACGCGACCAGTACAATGGAAAAGATGGGGGCATAACATTGACAGTAAAAAACATGCATTTCTGAGTTGTGAATCACAGGGTGATGCATACATATTACATGTGTGTCAACTCTTACTTGCTTGGCCTCTGTATCCAGCCTATGGCGTTTTCGTGAAGGGTCCTCTGAAATGATGACAGTATCCTGTGATCCTGACAAATCCAGGGATGAGGGTTGGGACCCTGACGAATCCAGGGATGATGGTTGGGACCACTCAGATGAGGCTAGCGTGGAGACAGACTGCTCAGATGAGGCTAGCGTGGAGACAGGATAAATAAATAAAAAGATTATACACAGTTTCCTCATAAAGATGTCCCTTATCTAATCGAATGTAAGCTTCACATGACAAATAACTTATTCATTAAATATATATTACAAATGTAATCAAACCTGTGTCATATTTGATGATTAGCACCCCAGTGGATGCATCTCTTGCTACCTCCTCAAAAACATCGTCATCCAATTCGGTCCCTGAACTGTCAAAAACGTTCACACCTTCCGTTACAGCTGGGACACCAAACTTTGCAAATGCTAGAAACAGGCACAAAAGCTTTTGTAAACAGAAATGTCATTGGATGTATCCAGTGATTTCTAAATCTACTCACTAAATATTCACTTAATCTTGAATAATTGCTGTCTGCAATACAATATATGAAGCCACAGATCCACCCAGTGGATAACCATGAGTATCACATTGAGGACAATTTCCCAATGATCCCAATTTCTTACCTGCACTCAGAAACTCGATCAGATTTATTTCTGTAATCCGAACAAACTTTTGGACATCTCCCACTTGTACTTTCAACAGCATGCTTGCAGCAAGCCTGCAAGAGAGTTACCAACGAGTGGGCAACTTGAACACAGGGAAGTGTGGGAAATTAGTGTCAGGCTGGAATATTCAGTGACTTTGTACTTATTATTTACCTTATTGGGGACATTGATCTAAGTTAAGTTATTATTAAATGTTTTACTTAGATCAATGTCCCCAATAAGGTAAATAATAAGTACAAAGTCACTGAATATTCAAGCCTGACACTAATTTCCCACAGATGCAAACAGACAAAAAAAGGAGAGCTGGGCTTTTCCTTGTATTTTCCCTGTGTTTCTTCCATGAAACTCAATCAACCATATTGTATGCATTCTAATGCACTCACTCTCATAACACACCATTTCATAGTACAGATTACTTATATCATTCAAGGGATTTCCCCATTAACATTAGCTAGCAAGACACATTTGAAAAAACTCACCGAAGGGCAAGGCTCACGTTCAAGGCCTCAACGTGAAATGGCGCACGGCACGTGCAGTCTTACTTGGCTGTCGCTAAAATCTGTGGACTTAACAAAAGAATAACATTGGTCAAATGCCAAATAACTGTTAATTGATTTCATACTGTAGGACAAATTTACCTCAGAACATGGCGCACATGTTCGTCACTACCAATGTTAGCTATAGCTTGGTAACATACCCCAGGGCTTTTCCTTGCATTTTCCCTGTGTTTTTTTCAACCATATTGTATACATTTTAATGCACTCACTCTCATAACACACCATTTCATAGTACAGATTACTTATATCATTCAAGGGATTTCCCCATTAACATTAGCTAGCAAGACACATTTGAAAAAACTCACCGAAGGGCAAGGCTCACGTTCAAGGCCTCAACGTGAAATGGCGCACGTGCGGTCTTACTTGGCTGTCGCTGAAATCTGTGGACTTAACAAAAGAATAACGTTGGTCAAATGCCAAATAACTGTTAATTGATTTCATACTGTAGGACCAAATTTACCTCAGAACATGGCGCGCAAATGTTCGTTACTAAGCCAATTGTTACGAAGGATCAGATTAAACCGAATATATATATTTACTACTTGATATATATTGTATAGTATTTGTATATCGTCTGATATCCCTTGTGTATTCTTTGTACATATACACGGAATATCCCTTTACCTAGTACAGACCATAATATTTCGTTCTCCTATTGGACAGCGGTCCCTTAGGCGCCACTGCCATACCCCCAAGGTCTAGTTCAAAGTCACCGCCAAAGACATGCCTGGACATGAACGGCTCTGCGCAAGAATACGAGACAGGAATAAGGCTGGTACTAGTTTGTTCACCTAACGTATAAATACGGCGCAGGTGAATACAGAAGTTAGTTAACCTAGTTCGAGTTACCCAAGTGAAGCCTCACCCACGATACAACGTGCGGTGAAGTAGGGCCCGTTTGGCCCCAAATAGAGCATTGAGACCGCGTGCGAATTGATAGCTGAAGTATCAGAGTTTAACGCTGTACTGTCGAGTTCGACCTATTCTATTAATTCAGTAATAGTCTATTTATGTATAGTGTATCGTGCGGCTACCATTCTACAGTGACCAGCATTACCAACGTTTCCTCGTACCAGCTAGTGTGCTTATCCAGGCTGGGCAGCTTACCCTGGCGCCTTCATCCGAGGAGCCCTAGACGAGGACCGTGTGGACATGTACACTGGATAACCTACCCGACGACTGCATAGCCCTTTTCGGCTGGATTATATTTGCTTTGGTCCTGTAGCTGATGGAGCGGAGAATCGTCTACACCCACAATTGTGTGGGATTTACCCTGTGAGGAGCAACGTCGAGCCCGCCTCTAAGAAGTCTGAGGCTGGCTAGCTTTCTTCCATGCGGAGCTGCATGCCGGAGAATAGCTGTTATTCGTCTGCGGATCAAGAGATTATTGCACCGTCTCCTGTACCTGGAGTCTCCCTATTCTTCGTTGACCCAGACTCTGCTACCGACAAATCCTCTCCCCTTGCTGGCCTACAACCGGAGGGACCCTACTAGTATCTCCCGCTGCCCTACTAGTGTACCATAGATATAATTCCTAAGATACAGGTGGTATTCATTATCTCCTGCGTAATATGATAATGGACTTACGCTATTGATTTACTCACACACATTCTTCGCCTTATAAGCGCGACTCTACGTAAAGTATTGTAATATACTATCATTGCTGCTAATAAATATTATTATAACCAAGATTTGTGTGGAACCGTGTCATTGTGGAAGTGTTCATCTAATATACCTGTGTACTGTATGGCCAGTAGTAATGTACATAAGACAGTAGTGGTTTAATGATACCATACTTATTTAATACAGTCAGGGAATTGTACCCCTCAGTTACAATTGGTCCTTCGAGCCGGAGGGTAACTAGCGTAATATTAATATAATATTAATATTGACATGGCCAATGATGAACACTCCACAAACGGTTCTCCTAAAATAGATCGCCCGCAGCGTAGACGGCAGCCACCTCAGTACCTAGAGGACTACGCTGCCAGTATACTACAGATGAAGCGTTTAGTTTTCCTGGGCGCTTTGCCGCGACGTGAGCACGGTTATATCACGTCGGAAATGAATTAGGAACCCAGGCTGCTGTTCTATTTTATGCCGCCAGGAGGCGCAAAGTCATTAGACGGACGCTACAACGTCCTACACAGTATACTGTATAACGATCTGTATGTAAATGTATATATATTAATTCATTTTGCGCGAATCCACACTTCATTTCCCAGACCCACTTTGTTTTAACTAGTTAAAACCAGTCGATTGCTAGTGGAGGTTCATATAAGGGATATATAATGGATATTTTCTGTCTAGTACCGTGGTCTAGTGCTTAATGCCCATTCCTTTCAAGCCGACGCCCAGGGTTTGGATCCCAGCGGGTATTTTTTTATTTATAAAATGAAATTGCCCGCAACGATGTGCATAATACAATAGTAATAATATATAATAAGAATCCAACCAATAGAGCGACATTGTGCAATAAACAAGTAAACAAAGTATGGCATATTTTACAGTAGGGCACTTTGAAACAACCAATCACGTTGCGCGATAGCACGAGCGATGCATAGTCAGGAAGTAATGTTAGAGCTGAGTTCACTCATTCCGAACGGCGAAATGTAAAATGCTACCCAAGATTGTTGCGTTTCGTTATAAAAACTATGCGGTGATAAACAAAACGAATCGCAGTATGCAAAACGTGCGGTTCGAGGATCACAGTTGGAGATGCAATCATGCAACGTCCAACTTCGTTCGACACTTGAACTAAGAAGGTGCACAAAGATCGGTAAGTGAATGAACGAATGAATGAAAACTTTATTTAACAGATTGCAGAATGGGTACAATACAGTACAGCTCAATATACACAATTGTTAAGGGGATGCAGACCAGAGAAAGACTTTCGTCTTGTTTACATCAGGGTCCCCCATAGTAACTTGGCTTGCTACTGTACAGTAGCTACAGTTAAATCAATGAGCCATCGACAGTGTGCTAACGTTATCATATACTCTCTTTTTTAGACTCTTTTTGTATCACAAACAGTACTGTATTTGTAAATCTGGTATGTCATAAATGTATAGATGTAGCAGTACTGTATCTGTATGTCATGTTATGATGAATTGAAAATGGGGGACCCTGATGTAAACAAGACGAAAGTCTTTCTCTGGTCTGCATCCCTTTAACAATTGTGTTTATTGAGCTGTACTGTATTGTACCCATTCTGCAATCTGTTAATTTTTTTCAATCAATCAATCAATCAATCAATCATTACATCCAAGATACACGGCTGCTGTAGTCTTGTCTTATAAAATACATAAACAATCAGCAATGTCTCGCTTGATGAATGGCCAGCAGTAGCCTAATTAATATTAATAAAAGTATTATCATTTTAATAATTGCGAAACGTGTTTAGTCCCTTGTTTGAGCCGAATCTGGGTTGAACATGATTTGTGGAACTCCCTCTGGTGTTGTGGTCGTGGTATTCACTGACCTTTGGGAAGTATTTCGACATGTACATGGGTATCTTAGTGGTGTAGTGTACAGTAACTTGTAGACCAGGCCCATTGCAAGTTGCTGTACTCTGTCGTCTACTCTAAGCCATCCTAGGTAGTCAAAGTGGGCAGGGGTGAGGTGGGTTCTAGGAGTAAGGTCAAGCAGTAGTCTGACCAGTTTGTTTTGTGATGTTTGTCATTTAGTTTTTAGCGCTTTTGAGGTGCTTTGGTACCATGAGGTGCAAGCATAGTCGTAATACCCTTGAATGAGTGCTCCTGCCAGAGTCTTCAGGGTATTCTTGTTTACCAGAGAGGAGATCCGGTACAAGAATCTTGTTCGTTGGTTGACTTTTTTTTATTACATTGGTTGCCATTTTGTCACAGGAAAGATTTGCCTCTAGGATGGAACCCAGGTAGGTAATTTCATCTTTCCTTGTGACAATATTGTCACCCACTGTAACAGAGAAGCCGTTGGCCTTGCTGAGTTTGTTATTTGATCCAAGAGTGTGTATTGAGCCGTACTGTATTGTACCCATTCTGCAATCTGTTAATAACGTTTTCATTCATTCATTCAGGAGCAAAGGTCAATGACCAAACACACCCAGACTACATACCTGTATTCCCTTCAACATCACAGTCTACACCATCTACGTCAACAAACATCAGTCGCCATGAGCGGCGTGAAAAAAGGAGAGTGATGCAGCCAAGGAGGATGGTGACCAACAGAGAACCAAGGTCGAGTCAAGCTCCTTGACCGCTTCATCTGTGGACAGCAACGACACCAAATGCAAGATGATGACAGGTGTTACCTGGCCAGTGCTTCAGCACTTGTTTTCTTTCTTGCACACAGAGAAGACAAGGAGCACCATAATCTCACCCATAGATCAGCTATTTATCACCCTTGTCAAACTGCGTCACGACATGTCCTTTGACCTCATCTCCCACATCAGAGGTGTGTCAAAGGCAACAGTCAGTGATGTGCCCAACGGATCATTTCAGTGAGTGAGCGATTCGATACACGCTCACGGCAATGAACCGATTCACTGATTCGACTCACGGTTCAGTGGCGCTTCCGGATCCCGCTGCGAATCAAAAACTATAAAAAAATTTGGCAGATGTTATACATACAATTATACATACAATTGTTAAGGGGATGCAAACCAGAGAAAGACTTTCATCTTGTTTACATCAGGATCCCCCTGTTTACACCAGTAATCATCGGTAACATTTAGAATTGATTTCAAGGTCCTCCTCCTTATATACAAAGTATAAACATTGCGATCATCTACTATTGAAGGTTCCGAGTCACAGTCTAAAGAAAATCAGTGATGCAGCCTTTGCTAACTAACTATGCACCAAAGTTATGGAACACACTATGGACATTAGGGAAGCTAGATCTCTTAATATTTTCAGAAATAAGCTAAAAACGTACCTCTTCACCATAGCCTTCTAATACACCCCGCTGTTGATTGTACTGTAGCACTATTTTACTGTTAACCCTAGCCTGGAGACTGCGGACGAGACAGGCGCCAGAGGGGACAGCTGAACACAGCCGCCCCGGCGGAAGGAGCATAAGCTGGCGGTGTTGCATGACCAAGCCTCCATTTAAAAACCCCCACCCAGAGGGGTCGAGGCAGAGAAGGCTGACACGATTGGCAGACGTCATGAACGTGCAGGGGCACCCTCAAACGGTGAACCCGGGAGTTGACACTGCTCCAACACACCAGGGAATCAACCACCTCGGTGTTACCCAATGCGGTGGTTGTTCCTATAACCCCTCAAGAAAAAACTCCAAAACACACCTGCGGGTATACACCGGCTATACCGCAGTACAAGTGTTTCAGTTTCCAAAAAGGGTTAACCCAGGCCTACGGGTCGCAAACATCACTTCGGACCGGGCCTGGCGGTACGGGAAGCACAGGGTCACCAGAGGAGGTCAAAAAACCACCCCCACAGGCCCCTCTTCGCCATGCGTGAGAGAGGAGCGAAAAATAATGGAGAACCAGCCCCTAAGCACACCGTACCTGGTATTCCCCGGCGGTCTCCCAACCAAGTACTAACCAGGACCAACCTGTGTAGCGGCCGAGATCCGACGAGATCGAGCGCGTACAGAATGGCATGGCTGTAAGCCATGACGACAGTGCTGAGTAAAAACATACCCAACCAGGGTCTCCATAGCGCTTAACCCTGTGACACCCAGACCGACCTGGCATTTTTCCCCCTGAAAAAAGCCCAAGTCCCTCAGGGTACCAGAACAGCAGATCTGCATCCCCGGCGGACAACGGGTTCAACTGATCTGGACCAGCGTGACCAGAACCAGTCCCGTGCCCTAACCACGCCGACATGCCTACTCCAGGAGAAGGGCAGATATGCGTGTTGATCTTAACATGAAAAGAAGGCGCCACCCAGACGTTCGGACGAACCGCGCCTGGTGGCCCACCCCAAGGGCGTGAGACCCCACCACATATGTTCAGATCCATCCCGTCATCATCCCCCAGACATGAACGAGAATCCGTCGACAACCCACCCAGGTCATGGGATGTGGTCGTCGGAAGAGGAAAAACCCCCATCTCAGTTGCTTTATAAAAACGCTGTTTCAACCACAAGCAACCAAGGCGTGCCAGTCAATCGCCTGTTTACAGCGAGCTAGCACTATACGTGCGTCGGGACACACCCCCATCAATGAACAGGCTATTTAGACCTGTCATTGAATCCCCAAGGCGCCCAGGGGAACGACAAGAGGGGTGTGACACTCCCTAACTCCAACACTTCTGGAATAGAAAGAAGGAAGCATCAACAGTATGTATCCCAGTCTACACAGCCGGGGTAAAAAATGTTCACATTTTTACATCCCACCACCCTCCCATAGGAAAGAGACGGGGATCCCCAGAGAGACTTCCCACGCGAGCTGTACAGATTGAAAAGAATATATTGCACCTTGAGCCATGTAAAAAACTGGTTTTAGGGCCTCCGGGGAAGAGGCACTGAACCCATACACACTCAATAAACGAATTGAATCGAATATACATACAATAGAAAAGGACCCTTCTAGAGGGTCCACTCACTTTGACAATCTGAGGAGGAAGGCTCTGTACTCTGATGGAGGCTTCCTCACATGGAAGAAGGAGTCCGAACTCACAGAAGGCCTGAATAGGCGCTTGGTGAGGAGGAGCCCTGACCACCCCCCCTGAAAACAGATCCATCACATGGACCTGAACAGCACACGGAAGTCCTACCAACAGAGACGCGCACGGTGACGTACTCTATGGCGGGGGAATTCCTGCGGTGCACACGCCCAATATACCAGGCCGGGGTGTACCCCTGACCGACAGAACAATGGGGAGAGGAAAGGTTACCAGTTCACCCCTTTACGACCCCACACCCATGATACGATGTAACGACAAAAAGAGAATATGACACAGTCATAGTCAGCTCTATGAAGCGTTTCACAGCTCCACACAGCGCATGAGCTAACCTGCTATCTGATTTTTACTAAGGAAAAACACAGAATAGAGAGGGCTCTAAGAACCCCGGTCCAACATACACATGTGCTTCTGTGGCCAGTACAACCCAGTTGTAGGTCACATGACACACACAACCCATCATCACCTACAAAAAATGGCAAAAACACTCAACAGAGGAACGCCGTTTTTTTCACAATGAGAGAATACATCATTCTTGATTAGTATCGACCACAGGCCTTGCTAAGCACACATGACAGCAACCAAACCAATTTCCCTTTAGGAAATAAGTTTCTCCAGCAGATTTAGCACAACCTCAGCAATCAAGCTAAGAGTTACATCGTATCCCTACCACACAAAAGACACAATTAATGCACAACATGTCTGACAGGAGGATGAAAAAGTCCCCAGGGAACCGGGGGGGAAACACAATCCTCCTATTTTACCCTCAATACGGCCAGTTAAAACAGGAAAACCTGTTAATGTGTGAACACACTGTTCATTGTCATTACAGTCTGAGAAAGAACATTCTTTTACTCACTTGTCACCAAGCATAGCTTCATAGGTTAGTTACCTTAGTTGTGAGTACACGGCCGTGTTTCTCACACAACAACCAGATCATTACATCCCGTTTGCACGGAGAAGCTAACTGCCAGTGACAAAAACAGCTCACACATAACCCGCAACGTATCCTAAATGCATTGTAGCAACACACGTTTTGGGAAAAACACCGTTATTCACAATACATTTAGCAAAGTAAAACCAGAAGACGTGTTATGAGGTCTGGTCAACCCCGTTCCTACCCGGAACGCAGATCAGCGAAGTGCAGTCACAGACACCGTAGGAAAACACAGCCGCTCCTGTGTTGTCCGAACTGGGCAGCGTCACCGCCCCAACCCGCACTACAGTCCCCTGTTGATGCAACCTTGCCGTCCTGGCTCAGGGCAGGGTCGACGAAAACATCCCCTGTCAAGGATGACGTCGTGGTCAAGAGTGTAAAACATGTTAAAATCAAAGCACGTTCAACAGAAAAGCATCAAGCTAACGGCCGCTCCAACCGTTCGGGTGCTACTGCTTCTGCTCGCGAGACGCCGATCTAACGACGCACGCGATCAGAAGCGAGCTCACGGCGGCGCGCGAGAAGCTAAGCTACCCCGCGCCAGGCCATGGCCATAGCAGCAAGCTAACGTTACCTAGCGACCACGACATGCTAGCCCCGCAGCTAACAGCTGACTGGCTAATAGTAGGCCCTAAGCAGGCCATGCAGCGATCCAGCAGGCTAACGCAGCAGTTAACAGCTGACTGGCTAACCGTAAGCTATGAACATGTAAACAATGACCTAACACTCACCCAGACAGGCCGCCGTTCTGAACCTCTCCTCACTTTTTAAGAGAAAAGAGAAAACAAGATGTCAACACCGCTTCACAACGGTGACTTTACCACATCCGACGGAATCAGCACAGTACCAACTGGCCTGTGTAGCTGACTTTGAACATGAATCTGCCGCTATCGCACATTACATGCACATATCCCCTCGTGAAGGAATACTCTCATTTGGATATGAAAGATGGGGCCTTAACACGGTGACAGAGAGAATCCACTCGTCCAGAACACACAGGGATCACCAGTGTCAATGGTCGCGGCCCACTAGTTAAAACTATAATGGTCTCCAGACCAAGGCCTTCTGTCGCCTAGGTGGCTGAACAAAGGACCCTAGCCTGGGGCCGGTTTCCATAAACTTTGTCAAGTAGCCCCCATAGCACTAACAGACAAGTGGAGCCCGCCAGCAAACACTACTCACCCAACCTGGAACGCACCGCTTCTCACAACAGCGGCATGTCCGACAGTTCAGCTGTGGCCTGACAGGTTTCACCCCAACAAACACAGCAAGGAACTGCAGTTGAGAAGCATGCAGCGGCGTGCTCCCAATACGAAAACCGGTGGAGGGTTTTTAGAATGATCATCATCTTCCAGACACTCCAGTACGAAGACAATATCGCCGTATTTTCTCGAAAATAGTGAGAGAGAAAATAAAGATATGATGTCTACGTATCCTTGTTTCCCAAAGCTGCTCCTAAACCTTTCTTCCATCATGGTGTCAAGTGTGGGGATCTACCGAGGCACTTCTTCCTTGTGGTGAAAGCGAGAAGGAGGAGAGTGGGTGGCCCCACCCCTGCTTATATGGGTAAGCTGATGGGGGTGTGGTCAGACGAATATTGGGATTAAAGGTACATTGTGGTCTTTATTCAGTGCGCGTGCACGTATGCGAGATAGTGCAGAGAGCGATGCCGAGCGAGAGCGATACGATACAGAACCACTAGACCACGGTACTAGACAGAAAATATCCATTATATATCCCTTATATGAACCTCCACTAGCAATCGACAGGTTTTAACTGGTTAAAACAAAGTGGGTCTGGGAAATGAAGTGTGGATTCGCGCAAAATGAATTAATATATATACATTTAATAACGTTAATTTTTAATCGTTGGGCATGGGGGGAGGTATCAAGTCTTTTCAAGTCAAGTGAAGTTGCTGAATTGACACGTTTAACTTATTCATTCTTTAATTCAGCAACATTCATTCATGCAGTCTGTAGACATACTGTAGGACGTTGTAGCATCCTATGAATGAAGTCACCAGCTGTGCGGAGCTCCTCCAATGGAGTGAGAGACGAGACAGACTATTTTCAAGTTTAATGTACATTAGATCTCTTGTTTTCGAGACTATTCTATTGGCTTGCCTTAGAGTAAGTAGCCTGTTGTACATAGACTGCAGGGATGGGTGACCTTTCACCCCTATGATCTTCCATGCGGTCTGCATCAGACGGACCAGTTTGGACTTTAATTGTACAGACAGGTTACCAAACCAAGCTGTAATACCATATCTGATGAGAATTATGCTAGCTTTTAAGTCCCTTAACTGTAGCGCTCTGAGAGTTGCCCTGCAACTGTAAAGCGCATTACAAATGAAATCTATTATTATTATTATTATTATTGTGACACAAATCTTATCTTAACTTTCCCTCCCTTATTGCAGGCCGCTGTTATTGTTATGGACATCCTGCCACTCCCAGCTGAGGAAACACCAACACCAACCATTACTAACATTTGCAATACGATTGTACAGTCAACGGTTGGTATTGTTATTGAGCAAAACGTAAACAAGCATGTTACCAGGCTGGTGAAACAAGTGGAGGAGACTGAGAAATGCTTGGGGGAGAAGACTCAGATCTTGGGGGATCGTCAGGAGGCAGAGGTGGCCAGGCTGGAGGCGATTGTGAAACGCCTGGACGACCGCCTGGAGGCGAGTAAGAATCGACACAAGACAGAGCTGGCCAGGCTGGAGGCGATTGTGAAACGCATGGCCGACCAGCTGGCCAGGCTGCTTAAACCCTCAGGCGTTACACCCTCCTCTCCACAACCTGCGGCTCAGCCATTCAATAGGCAGCTTCTGTTTTACACACCAACGAGAGATGAGAATGTACCATGGCGGCCTCTATCACCCTCTCTGTCCAGTCCATACCCATCCCAAGTGGGCAATGAGAATGTACCACCATGGTTGGCTCTATCACCCTCTCTGTCCCAAACGCCCCAGAATGATGATGATGATAATGATGATGATGATGAAGATGATGCATGTTTTTCGCCGCAACCGCTTTCTCCTCAAATGACACCCTTTAGAACGCCTCTGCCAGTACCTGCAGTTCCTGTGGCAAAACCACAGAAAAAAGCACAGCGACAGCGTCCAGCCCTGCCCAACATACAACTGGAAAGTATTTCAGCAGACGACGAGCAAAAGGCGTTCGATCATGCTCATGACGCACAAGGCAAACAACGGCCTGACGACTACGCAGGGCGATGTTCATGTTGCTAGTGGACTTTGAAACCTACCAAAAGTGGGCTCACAAAGTCAATTGGAATGGCAAACGGGGGAAACATGCTTTACCTAAGAACCTCAGAGTGATGTTGATTGCTAAAGTTAAAGAACGCTATAGTGTAGTCTCCTGGGACAAAGTTCGTGATCGAGTGAATGAACGTTTGCGGAACCCACGATCAGAGGATCCAAGGAAAAGGCTACCATACTGTTTGAATGAGTTTTGTATCTGAACCAGACAAGTCTTTCTCTGGTCTGCATTCCCTTAACAATTGTATGTATTGAGTTGTACTGTACCCATTCTGCAATCTGTTAATAAAGTTTTCAACCAATCAATTCGCTCTGTCGCTGTGTCGCTCTGTTTAGCTGGAGGTGTTTCCCCCCCGGGAGATACAGTATAGGAGGACGGACCGCCGGCCGGGACCGGACGTTAGTTTGTCGTGAAGCGAGCGTATATATAATTAGCAGGTCTGTGTTGTGTGTTACGAGAGAGTATTAACCTGTAAAACCCATATTGAGCTGGAATTAAACCATCATATACGAATACAACCTCTCCTCATTCTTCCTGACATTACTGCAAGCCTGATCGCTACTTTACAGCATTATTCAAACGTGATAGGAAGTTTCACATTCTTGTACAAAATAAATATACTGTCTCATAAATATACTCTTACAATATATAAATAAACGTTTCGACCTTACCGGTCTTCCTCAAGCATGAATGAATGAATGAATGAAAACTTTATTTAACAGATTGCAGAATGGGTACAATACAGTACGGCTCAATACATACAATTGTTAAGGGGATGCAGACCTGAGAAAGACGTTTTGTCTTGTTTACATCAGGGTCCCCCATTTACAATTCATCATAACATAATGACATGCATGACATACAGATAGACAGTACTGCTACATCTATACATTTATGACATATCAGATTTGCAAAATACAGTACTGTTTGTGATACGAAAAGAGTCCAGAAAAGAGAGTATACATTTGACATATTATTATTGTATTGTGATATGTTTTGTTTCATGTTGAAAATAAAATAAAAATATTTGATCAAAATATCGATATCGGTGCATCCCTAATTATTGCTGATGTGATTATGCTTCTTGCCACTGCACAAATGGCCTTCTGTACAAAAAGAGTCTAAAAAAGAGAGTATATGATAACGTTAGCACACTGGCTCATTGATTTAACTGTAGAGTAGCAAGCCAAGTTACTATGGGGGACCCTGATGTAAACAAGACGAAACGTTATTATGCACATCGTTGCGGGCAATTTCATTTGATAAATAATAAAAAAAAAAATACATATATTAAACCGGCTAGGATTCGAACCCCGGGCGTCAGCTTGAAAGGAATAACCTAAACCACTAGACCACGGTACCAGACAAAATATATCCATTATAAATAGAGCCCACCTACTGTAGCACCTCCACTGCTAATTCGACAGGTCTTAACGGTTTAATTATTTTATTTCATCAACATTGCGTACACAAACCTATTGTTACCAAGAAGCATTACACTAACGCTTTCTTTTGATGAAATGAATGGAAAAGAGAGCCGTACTGTACGTCGGCCATCTAATGAAGTTAGATTTGACACGTTGTTTACTTGTTTATTGCACAATGTCGCTCTATTGGTTGGATTCTTATTATATATTATTACTATTGTATTATGCACACGTTTAACTTATTCATTCTTTAATTCAGCAACATTCATTCATGCTGTCTGTAGACATACTGTAGGACGTTGTAGCATCCTATGAATGAAGTCACCAGCTGTGCGGAGCTCCTCCAATGAATGAACAAAAAGCCGGCGCGTCGGGCAGTTGTCACCAGCTGTATGAGAGCGCCCCCGCTGGTCATTGTTAACATTAACCATGCCAAGCGACGTGATAACAGCAGGCAAACAGCTGCTCCTGGACTTTTCCCAGCTGTATCTGTACCTAGCTTTCTACAGACGTTAAACGCGGAAAAAGCGGATAGTAAAAGTATGTCAAACCCTACCGACCAGGCGACCCCGCCAGTAGAGACCCTAGTGGGTTCTAACGTAACTGACCAAGCTCACGGGGGGGACCAGGAGGGACCTGACATGACTTTACCCCCCGCCAACGTCGACGAGGTAGTCCCCGGAGAGCTCCAGGATAAAGAAAGCCCTCCAGGGACGGAACCCGACCCACCACAAGAAGAGACGCGCACCCAGGAGATAGACCTCCTCGGTACGCGACAGGAGAACGGATCTCCAACGAGTACTACCAGAAGCCGATCACCTCTACCAGTGTCTTCCCCCAGCGAGGCGGACAAGATGCTGGCGCAGGCCTTTATCGCCACCCTGGCAGCCTCAACCGAACGCGATCGACTCCAAGCACAGACGCTTAGCGAGCGCGAACATTCTTCCATGGAACAAGAACGCTTCCACGCGAAACTCCAAGCGCAAGCCCTTAGTGAACGCGAACACTCTGCGACCGAGCGAGAGCGTTTCCAGGCGCAGCAACGGAGTGACGAAGACCGCATACGCCTAGAGACTAGACGCCTCCAGACGGAAGAGAATATGGAAAGAGACCGCGCCGAAGCCCAGCGCGCCGCCGCCGGTGCCCAACGCGAAGCAGAGCGCGACCTCGCTCACACCAAGCGCGAAGCCGAGCGCGACCGATTACAAGCGCAGATAATGGAGCAACTGATTGCCAGGGTAACCCCCCATCCCTCCGCACGGGGCTCCAGGGCCTCGTCAAGACAAGGGTCTAGGGCAGGGGTTCTCAACCTTTCTGCTGCCAAGGCACCCCTGTGTTCAATAAAATATTCCAGGGCACCCCTACATACGATAAAGACTTTCCCGGTCCTGTCTTTTTTGCTACAATGATGATACAATTACTCTTTATTTGCCGTGCTGTCGTTGAGATGTTTTGTTGTTTGTTTGTCTTTGTTGCTTGTTGGTGAATCTGCAAATATGAATTGCCCCACGCGGGATCAATAAAGTTGTCTGAATCTGTATCTGATGACAAACGTTTTTTTTTTTAAATACATAAAAGGATCACTAAAGTGCTATCTGTTGCAGCTGCACTGTTCTCCATAAAAATAGCATATTTGGATAAGTTTGACAATTTCTCAAAAACAGAAAATCATGTATTTTTTTTAAATACAGAAAAGGATCACCAAGTTACCATTTCTCAAAAAATATAAATAAATACAGAAAATAAGCACTTGTTCACTCAGTGGACATTTCTAGCTCAATGCGAGGTCCGCTGCTGCTGGCTAATAATACGGTCAATACGTGGGGAGATCTTTGACAAGGCAACACACGCATGTCATCATCAAGGCTCAACTTGGCCCTATATTTTGTTTTCAGAGCTGTCATGGATGAAAAGCCAGCTTCACACAGATATGTGGGGCTGAATGGTATCAACACCTTAACTGCAGCATCATGAGATACTTGGTACTCAGCACCACACTCTGAAACTAGCTCTCCAGGTGGTATCAGATGAGATTTCAATGAGTTCTTCCAAGAGTTTGGATGGAGATGTGTCAGGAAGCTTTGTCTCAATGTTGTCTGTAAAGTTTTTTTTTATCCAGAGTAACTTGGTGATCCTTTTCTGTGTTTTATTAAATAATGATTTTCAGATTTTTAGAAATGGTCAAACTTATCCAAATATGGTATTTTCATGGAAAACAGTGCAGCTGCAACAGATAGCACTTTAGGGATAATTTTCTGTAATCCAAAAAGAATTTGGATTCACTATAAAGTGCCTGTTCACTATAAAGTGCCACGTTTTGATATATTGAGCTTTAAACTTTAAGTAAATTTTTTGGAACACGCAACCTAAAACACCTTCCTCTCCCAAACCGTTCCTGCAATTGTTTTATGTTGCATGATGATCATGGATACATTTATTATGTATTGTATTTTTTATGTTTAAATATCAACATAATCTGTCTGTCCACCCTCAGTACATTTACTATCAATATAATATAGTAGTCTGACTTCATCATCTTTTCAAACGCACACACATAGAGGGAGAATGCCCCCCCCCCTTCCTTCCTTCCCAGTCATCCTTCCAAGTCCCCACCCTGCTGTTCTCTGTCGCTCTGAACAGGGCTTTAGCTTGTTGTTAGCTTATGGTAACGGGACATTAATTCCGGTCTTAAACACAACGTGGTCATAAAGGAATGGCAAGGATTGCAAAGCATGTTATATGCATTTGACCCGTTGCGGAATAAAACAGCAGGGATTTGTTTTGGGTCGCAAAAACACTACCCTTGCTGTGTTTCAATGTCCGCGTTCCAGATCCAGACGCTACTACTGCTGAGCTGAGAGACGCTACTGCTCAGTCTGCTGTGTGGAGATGCATCCTATTGGCTGTGTGCTGGAGCGGATATGAGTCACGACACCACAGATTTTCAAAATAAGAGTATCATAATGACCTTAATGTTGCTAGCTTTCGGAGCCTATTTAATATAGCTGGAGCTGCGCGTGGGCATAAATGAGACCCGCTATATGATTTTCAAAATAAGACTGTTGTCATTCTATATTTTTTAAGAACATTGCCAGGCATCTCGCGGAACCCCAGGCAGCTCTCCGCGGAACCCCTGTGTGCCGCGGAACCCCTGTTGAGAACCGCTGGTCTAGGGCACCCTCCCCTACCCGATCAAGCGACCCTGAGCCCGGCCAACAGAGAGAGCCTATACCCCTTTCCGAACCCCTTCCTCGACCGGTCCAAGCGAGACCCAGCAACAGGGAAGAACCGGCCTATGCCGCGGAGAGACTAAATAGACGACTACAGGATCTAGATGACCTGGCAGAGGAAGAAGAAGAGGGAGAGGAGGAGAGTCAAGCCCAACAGCATCACCGTACTCCACAGGACCAGGAGGTCCAGTACAGCCCAGACTTTACCCCCGCGGCTCTGCGCTACAGACCCCCGACTCAATTCACGGGTGAGCTTGACGCACAACCAGCCCCGAGGAACAGCACCTGGGTACGCGGGCCTTGGTACCCGACAGGTACCAGCCCACCACGACAAGTAAGAGGAGACTCGCCTAGGAGGCCTCTCCTCCAACGCTCACCGATGTGCCAGCCATTCATGGCATCGTACCTTGGCACACCGACGTTCCCGGACTTCACACACGAGAACAGAGCACAGTACACAGAGCTACGAATGTGCTTAGAGACAATGATGTCCGATGTAACAGATGAACCGTACAAGTATGCTATCCTACTCAAGCACCTGAAGGTGCCCAGAGCGCACAATATAGCGCTGGCATATTCCACCTCTACTACCCCGTACACCGCGGCTCTAGCAGCCCTCGACCAACGATATGGACGCATATGGGACTACGTAATACAAGAGATAAGGAATATTGACCGTCTACCCCCAGCCACAGACAATCGCTCACTAGATGACCTGTCTATCAAGGTACAATCCCTGGTAGGGATGCTGGGGGCAAAAAAGGAAAAGGGTATGCACGAACTGTACGCAAACTCTAATGTTGAGAGGATTTTAGAGAAGCTTCCACCCGCCCGACAAGAGCGCTTCAGGCGGCAAAGAGACCACCGTGATCCTAACGGTCCCGAGCCATCCCTCCTAGACCTAGCCGACTTCCTGGCGAGAGAAGTCAACAGCCTACGGTTGGATACGTTCTTGCGGAGCACGCCAAGCTCCAGAGAAGGACCTAGGAGAGCAAACGATGGCCGCAGGCTGGTGACCGTCATGCACCAAGCCGAATCAGTACCGAGCAACAAGAACCACAGTACCCCCTCGATGAAAGAGAAGTGGAAGATTGTATGCCCGTACTGCGAAAAGGAACACTGGCTGTCACACTGTGACACGTTCAAGAAGATGACCGCCGACGAGGTGAGTCAATGGATAAAGTCCAACCGACGCTGTTACCGATGTGCGCGCAGTCACATGGCAGCCGAGTGCCGCTTAAAGAAGAGGTGTAGTCGGTGTGACGGAGCCCACTTGGACGTCCTACATGACAGTAACAGAAGAAAGCCTGCACCCTCAAGCAGCACAAAGGCAAGTGTTATGTACATTGACCCCGCCAGCAGCGGGGGCGCCCGGGTGCTCTTGAAGGTGGTCCGCGTAACATTGAGTTACGAAGACAAGGTCATGGACACCTACGCCGTCCTTGACGACGGGTCAGAGAAGACCCTTCTCCTCGCGTCCGCTGCAGCCCAGCTGGGGCTGCGGGGGAGCGAAGAAACGATGACGATTCGGACAATAAGAAGAGACCTGAAGACGATCAAGGGCGAGAATGTCTCCTTCACTATCGCAGCAAGCGGGCAGCCAGAGAGACGGTATAGGATCACTAACGCTTTCACCAGCCAAGACATAGGCCTGTCGCAGTACACCTACCCCATCGCCAAGCTGATGGATAAATATGTGCACCTGCGTCAACTACCTATACCGCTCATAGACGGTGCCACCCCGACTCTGCTGATAGGATCCGACCATGCACACCTCATCGTCCCGATGGACCGGGTCCACACTGGGCCCAGAGGCTGTCCAGCAGCAGTCGAGACCCGCCTAGGATGGACACTACAAAGCCCCCTCTCTAGGTCTCCTAACCGAACAGCAGCCACTCGCTGCCTCCACTCCAGAGTGACAGAAGAAGACACCACCCTCCTACAGCACGTCGAGAGGCTATGGACACTAGAGACAATGCCCTTTAAGAACGAAAAGAAACACATTCGTTCCAAGGAAGACATTTATGCCATAGCCCTCCTCGAGCGGGGGACAAAGACAGTCAAAGTCAACGGAGTGATGAGATATGCAACTCCACTCCTGAGGCGAGAGGGTATGCCTACCTTCCACGCCCCAAAAGAAGCGACGGAGCGGTATCTATCGAACACAGAGCGGCGCCTAGCCAGAGACCCCGCTCAAGCGACTGTGTACCGCGCTGAGATTGACAAGCTAATCACAGCGGGACACATAAAGAAAATTGACATTAAAGAGGCCGATCAGACGACCGAATCATGGTACGTGCTGCACCACAAAGTCCACCACAACGGCAAGGATCGTATTGTGTTTAACTGCAGCTACCAGATCGGATCACAAAATCTGAATAAAGAGCTCTTGCCCGGCCCAACACTCGGCCCCTCTCTACTAGGCGTGTTGCTACGTTTCCGCCAAGACAAGGTGGCCATCAGCGGCGACATCAAAGGGATGTTCCTGCAGGTGCGACTAGTGGAGGAGGACAAGCCCCTGCTGCGGTTCTTATGGAGAGAGAGGATCGGGGATGAGCAACCATCCATCTATCAATGGGAAGTCCTCCCTTTCGGAACCACATGCAGCCCATGCTGTGCTACGTTTGCACTGCAAAAACACGTCGCAGAGGACCCAGCAGCTGATGAAGAGGTCCGACAAAGTGTAGGAAACAGTTTCTACGTGGACAACTGTCTGCAAAGCGTCTCGACGCCAGAAGAAGCCGAGGCCCTCCTACTCAAGCTCCGCGCCTCCCTGATCAAAGTTGGCTTTGATCTCCGGCAGTGGGCCAGCAGCGACCCTCAAGTATTGCGCAGCCTCTCCCCAGAGGACAAGGCAGCAAGCAGCGAGACCTGGATGACGACCATCCCAGGAGAAGCCCAAGAAATTACATTAGGACTAGTCTGGCGCTTCAAAACAGACTCGCTCCATTATAAACACACACCCCTGACCAAGGAGCAGGGAAGGTCGACTTCACTACCGACCACAAGACGGAGTGTATACAGAACACTCGCCAGACAATATGACCCGTTGGGATGTATTCTACCTTACACCACCAGGGCAAAGATGATTGTAAGAGCATTATGGGACAAGGACCAGGGCTGGGACGACCCCATACCCGAACACCTTGCCTCCACATGGAGAGAGTGGGAGACAGAACTCAGCTCGCTCCCAGGTGTCAACATACGCCGCAGCTACTTCCCACCCACAGTGAGGCCGGAGACGTGCCAGATGGACCTGCACGTCTTCAGCGACGCCTCCGAAGTAGCCTACGGTTCGGTGGCCTACTTATGGGCCCGAGAGGAGGGAGGAGAAATACATACTGCCTTCATCCTGGCTCGCTCAAGAATAGCCTCCCGCAAGCAACAATCTATCCCGCGTCTAGAGCTCTGCGCAGCCCTAGCAGGAGCGCAACTCGCCACGTTGATCCAACGTGAACTCACCATCCCGGTGCAACGAACAATCCTGTGGTCAGACTCCATGACCGTACTCACATGGATCCAGTCCGATTCGTGTAGATACAAGGTCTTCGTGGGAGTCAGAATCACAGAGATCCAAGATTTAACAGAAGCAGCATGCTGGAGGTATGTGGATACAAAACAGAACCCAGCTGACGTCATCACACGGGGAATGTCCCTGGATGACCTCACCTGTCACAATCTATATAGTGACGGGCCCGAGTTCCTCAAGCTCCCGGAAGAAGAGTGGCCTACACCCACCCCACGGGAGGCGAGTGAAGAGGAGGCAGAGAAGAAGAAATCTATGTTCTGTGGGTTGACACACACACTCGTCCCCACAGATCCCAACATAGACGACTGCCTCACCCTTGAGAGTGCGCAGCTAAAGACATTCCTGTGGCACCACCCCGAGGTTCAGCCCACTACTGACATTACTGCAGCTAACTACGAAGAAGCAGAACTCCTTCTGCTACAGCGAGCCCAGAGAGACTCGTTCCCCGACGAGCTAGACTGTCTGCAGGGATCAAAGCCAGTCCCGTCAGACAGCAGACTGCTCCACTTAGCCCCTGAGAGCGACGCCCATAATCTCATCAGAGTGGGTGGTCGTCTGAGGAGAGCCCCAGACTTACCGGATGACGTCAAGTACCCGATAGTCTTAAACAGCCGACACAAGGTCACAGAGCTCATCATAAAGAAATACGACGAGGACGTGCACCACGCCGGGGCAGAGAGAGTCTTCGCGGAGATCAGACGTCGTTATTGGATACTGCAAGGAAGAGAAGCAGTACGACGCTTCCAGCGGACCTGTCTAGACTGTCGTAAATGGCGAGCACAGCCCAGTATACCCCGGATGGCTGACCTACCCCCCTGTCGCCTCCGACTCGGCGACAAGCCTTTTCACTCCACCGGTATGGACTGTTTCGGCCCGCTGTATGTAAAGAAAGGAAGAGGGACGGAGAAGCGGTGGGGTATTGTATTCAAATGGATGACCACCCGAGCGATACACATAGAACTCCTTCCAACCATGAGTACAGACTCATTCCTTATGGCCTTCCGGAGATTCACATCGCGGAAAGGAAAACCGTCTATATTATTGTCTGATCACGGGACAAACTTCAAAGGCGGAGAAAGAGAGCTGAGAGAGAGCTTCCAAGCTATGGGCCCAGAACTTAAGACCCACCTCGCTCCATCTCAGATTGATTTCCAGTTTAATCCCCCGAATGCACCTCACTTCGGGGGAACTTGGGAACGAGAAGTACGTTCAATAAAGACAGCCCTGTACGCCGTGCTTGGGGCCCAGACCGTGGCAGAAGAAGTCCTCACGACAGTCCTCACGGAGACCGAGGGAGTATTGAACTCAAAGCCCCTCGGTTACGTCTCAAGTGATGTAGCAGATGTCGACCCAGTCACCCCCAACACTCTCTTGATTGGGCGGCTGGACCCCGCGCTACCACAGACAGTGTACAGGCCTGAAGAAGCGAACGGCCGAAGAATGTGGAGGTACAGTCAAGTATTGGCTGACAAGTTTTGGAACAGTTTCCTCCTCCACTATCTACCGTCTCTACAGACCAGCCAGAAATGGGTGAAAGAAAGAGACAATTTGACAGAAGGAACAGTCGTCATGATTATCGACCAGTCACTACCCCGAGCTATGTGGCCGGCCGGCCGCGTAAGCAAAGTGATCACTGGTGCCGACGGAAAGGTCAGAGCGGCAGAAGTGCTCGTCCAAGGGCGGACATATACCAGACCCGTGGCGAGGCTGATAGAGTTGCCAAGGCTCCCCGACACTTTTGATGACGACCATGACCCCCTGACTTTGTGAACTGCCCTACCCTCACAACGGACATTGAGTAGTGGACAGTGCGGTTAATCTGTCTCTGCTTATCTAATTAGGTGGGACTCATTAGGAGGCGGCTGTTACGAAGGATCAGATTAAACCGAATATATATATTTACTACGTGATATATATTGTATAGTATTTGTATATCGTCTGATATCCCTTGTGTATTCTTTGTACATATACACGGAATATCCCTTTACCTAGTACAGACCATAATATTTCGTTCTCCTATTGGACAGCGGTCCCTTAGGCGCCACTGCCATACCCCCAAGGTCTAGTTCAAAGTCACCGCCAAAGACATGCCTGGACATGAACGGCTCTGCGCAAGAATACGAGACAGGAATAAGGCTGGTACTAGTTTGTTCACCTAACGTATAAATACGGCGCAGGTGAATACAGAAGTTAGTTAACCTAGTTCGAGTTACCCAAGTGAAGCCTCACCCACGATACAATGTGCGGTGAAGTAGGGCCCGTTTGGCCCCAAATAGAGCATTGAGACCGCGTGCGAATTGATAGCTGAAGTATCAGAGTTTAACGCTGTACCGTCGAGTTCGACCTATTCTATTAATTCAGTAATAGTCTATTTATGTATAGTGTATCGTGTGGCTACCGTTCTACAGTGACCAGCATTACCAACGTTTCCTCGTACCAGCTAGTGTGCTTATCCAGGGGGGGCAGCTTACCCTGGCGCCTTCATCCGAGGAGCCCTAGACGAGGACCGTGTGGACATGTACACTGGATAACCTACCCGACGACTGCATAGCCCTTTTCGGCTGGATTATATTTGCTTTGGTCCTGTAGCTGATGGAGCGGAGAATCGTCTACACCCACAATTGTGTGGGATTTACCCTGTGAGGAGCAACGTCGAGCCCGCCTCTAAGAAGCCTGAGGCTGGCTAGCTTTCTTCCATGCGGAGCTGCATGCCGGAGAATAGCTGTTATTCGTCTGCGGAGCAAGAGATTATTGCACCGTCTCCTGTACCTGGAGTCTCCCTATTCTTCGTTGACCCAGACTATGCTACCGACAAATCCTCTCCCCTTGCTGGCCTACAACCGGAGGGACCCTACTAGTATCTCCCGCTGCCCTACTAGTGTACCATAGATATAATTCCTAAGATACAGGTGGTATTTATTATCTCCTGCGTAATATGATAATGGACTTACGCTATTGATTTACTCACGCACATTCTTCGCCTTATAAGCGCGACTCTACGTAAAGTATTGTAATATACTATCATTGCTGCTAATAAATATTATTATAACCAAGATTTGTGTGGAACCGTGTCATTGTGGAAGTGTTCATCTAATATACCTGTGTACTGTATGGCCAGTAGTAATGTACATAAGACAGTAGTGGTTTAATGATACCATACTTATTTAATACAGTCAGGGAATTGTACCCCTCAGTTACACCAATGCTTATAATATCTTTAATCTATAATAATGCTTTTTTTTCCAAACGATACAATTCACAATCACCCCTCCACATTGTATTTAACAACATTAACATTACCTCTTGCAAGTTGCTGGAAGCCAATAGCTACAGAATTAATTAATTAATTAATATGTGATTAGGGGGAGAAACTTACCTGAGTTACCTCTGCTTCGACCTGGAGAAAATGGCGTGTCCTGGAGATTTCTGAAGGGAAGGAGATGGGCGGAGCTTCCCAGAGTAGTGATGACACCAGCCAATTAACTACGAAATATTTCACCAACACTGTCTGCATTTTACTCAAACTGTTGTTGTAATAACTCTGAAAGAGTCAATGTACTTTGACACTGCATATTTGACACTGCGAATTTTACTGTGTAGGTTCCATCCTAGAGGCAAATCTTTCCTGTGACAAAATGGCATCCAAGGTAATAAAAAAAGTCAACCAACAAACTAGATTCTTGTACCGGATCTCCTCTCTGGTAAACAAGAATACCGTGAAGGCTCTGGCAGGAGCACTCATTCAAGGGTACTACGACTATGCTTGCACCTCATGGTACCAAAGCACCTCAAAGGAGCTAAAAACAAGATTACAAACATCACAAAACAAACTGGTCAGACTACTACTTGACCTTACTCCTAGAACCCACCTCACCCCTGCCCACTTTGACTACCTAGGATGGCTTAGCATAGACGACAGAGTACAGCAACTTGCAATGGGCCTGGTCTACAAGATACACTATACGACTAAGGTACCCATGTACATGTCAAAATACTTCCGAAAGGTCAGTGAATACCACGACCACAACACCAGAGGAAGCTCAACAAATCATGTTAAACCCAGATTCGGCTCAAACAAAGGACTAAACACGTTTTGCAATTATGCCACATCAATGTGGAACGCCCTACCCACAGCTGTAAAGGAATGTGAATCCCTACCCACATTTAAAACCGCTCTGTATTGTACTGTATTGTACCCATTCTGCAATCTGTTAAATAAAGTTTTCATTCATTCATTCATTCATTCATTCATTCATTCATTCATTCATTCATTCATTCATTCATTCATTCATTCATTCATTCATTCATTCATTCATTCATTAATTCATTCATTCATTCATTCTCTAAAAGAGCACCTACGGGAGGCTGCAATTCTAAACTGGCCACCGTAAATGTCCAAACCCCCTCCTAATAGACAGTCTCCTCCCCACCGTGTGTATGTATTCTCTCCCCACCGTATGTATATTTCTCTCCCACCCACCCACCCCCTCCTAATGTACAGTCTCCTCCCCACCATATGTTTATTCTCTCCCCACCGTATGTATATTTCTCTCCCACCCATCCACACCCTCCTAATGTACAGTCTCCTCCCCATCATATGTATATACTCTCTGTCAGGATCTATGGGTAACAGTACTGTATATTTGCATATCATATATGTCACAAATGTAACAGTACTATATACCTGTATGTCATGTATGTCCCTATGCCATAAATGTCATGATGTCATGTATGTTGTGTGGTCATAAATGTCACTATGAATTGAAAATGGGGGACCCTGATGTAAACAAGACAAACGTCTTTCTCTGGTCTGCACCCCCTTAACAATTGTGTGTATTGAGCCGTACTGTATTGTACCCATTCTGCAATCTGTTAAATAAAAATGTCATTCATTCATTCATTCATTCATTCATTCATTCATTCATTCATTCATTCATTCATTCATTCATTCATTCATTCATTCATTCATTCATTCATTCATTCAACATACCTTTCTAAAAGCTCTGTGGAAGTTTTTGTTTAGATTTCTTTAATGATTTCTCTACATACAAATGTTATCTATAACACTTTTTTAAAGGAACACTCCCAACACCTTGGGAAATACACGCATTTGCCATCTTCCCCAGAGTCAGACATAAAGATAGATATCAATTTCATCTCTGTGCTTCCAGTACTGTCCAAGTCAAACTGTAGGTTTTTTTTGAGGAAAATTTAAACTTTTAGAAATCAAAAGAGATGCATAAATAAAGAGAGCAATGGTAAAATAATCCACAAATCTGACAGAATGTTCTGCAAACCGGAAAGCAAACAAACTGGATGGAATGAATCTAGTGCTGCTGCCTTGGGACATATAGAAGCATCACACAGCGCTACAAAGGGATCGCAGAAGAAAAGGAAGCAGCACGTTAACAACCAGTATAGTGATCTGCTGAAGGACTGTGCAGGACTGGTAGAGGCAGCCGGTATGAGGCTGAACTAAAAATAGCATGCAAGATGTGTTGTCTATTTGCTAGCTATAAATGATTGTCTATGGGAGTGGTTCTCAAACCTTTTTGTGTCGAGGACCCCCAATTATGGGACAACAGTGGCTTCCCGGTTCGATTCCCACTCCTCCCGAGCATCATGTCGCAGTGTCCTTGAGCAAGACACTTAACCCCTAATTTATCCCGATGTGCAGGTTGGCACCTTGGTTGCCTCTGCCATCGGTGTGTGAATGTGTGAGTGAATGGGTGAAAGTGAGGAACGAAAAGCGCTTTGGATAAAAGTGCTATATAAATGCACCATTTACCAATTAGACACGTAATAGGTCAGGGACCCCCATTTGATAAGATTCTGTTCCAGGGACCTCCATCTGAGAAGATATTTGTTGTTTGATATGATTTTGTCCAGAATCTCTATACTGCTGTTGTGGAGATAACAGTGGCGAGAGAAAAACCTATACTAGTGATTCTTATACATTCTCTCATTGTGCTAAATTCTAGTGAATACAATTTCAGTTAAATTAAACTATTCCCCATTTTTTAAGACCCCTGGGGGTCCTCGGACCCCACTTTAAAAACCACTGATCTCTCGGTTGTAAATCTATTTGCAAATCTGACAATAATTGTCAAGTAGAAACATGGTGAAATAATGAATGATAAAACTGTGAATAATGGTTGCATAGGCTGTAGCTACAGCACGTTTTGGGCTTATGGTGATAAAATAAGAGGTTGTTTAAAGATACTGCATAATTTAATATTACTTTAAATAAATATGGCTTATGTTAAAATACAGTAAAATACATACATTACCCAGACGTTAAGCAAGTCATGACAGCAGGGGGTAGTAACTTTATTTGCACTTGATGTGAGATAATGCGAATGTATAAGGCACTGGTATTTTATGTATTTTCTCTAATATATATTAATGTGTATTGTCTATTGCCTATTTACATTCATTTGCAATAGTACAGTATGTTAAATATATTTCTCAGCCTCCAGGCGCCCCCAAAAGTGGCAATTTTAGTTTTAGTTTTTGAGGACTGCATACTGTCGTGGAAATATATTATCATGTCCTTATAGATCTGTGTTGAGATATCATGTTATACAGCTTGACTTTCAGTGTGACCAGCTTGACTGGTTAATGTGTGTGTGTCTCTTTAAGAAGACTCCAAAGTACTGACATCTCCCCAGTCATAACAAAGTTGTTGTTGCTTCCAGTGACTGAGAACCATTTTTGTTTACCTTCGTCATCATATCTGATATATTATGTTACGTCTGACAACTGTGTATTTAATTACGTCTGACTAGAGCTCTTGGTCAGTTTATGGCCAGACGCTACTGTGTTAACATGTTGTCTCTGACTGTAAACTGTCCTTTCATTGTGGCCACGGTGAAATAAACGTTCCTATTATTATTAATAATGACTCAGAATGATTTGTAACCGGCTCATCGTTTAGTCCTTTAATATTTCCCATTACAGATGGCGACGAGTGATGTTTATGGGATCTTTTTTAAACTAGTTTTATTATATTTTAAACCGATGCGTGTCGAGGTGGCCGCCGGACGGACTCTGCAGACAGGGTGAATCTTGGGATTCCAGGGAAGCGCTGCCCTGTCTCGACCTCCTCCGCGCACTGGGGGGGGGGGGGGGGGGGGGGAGGACAGCCTCCGGCTTGAACCTTGGGAACGCGTGGGGAACATTCGGTGAGCTGTTGCCATTCTGTTTAAAGCGTTTTAGTTTTTTGAATCTATAGAGTTGTTGATGTTACAATTAGATTAGGGTGTCTAGATTGACCAGACAGTGAATGACACAGAGTGGTGCATTGTCGACGAGCAATCCGGGGGAGTACTATTTTCCCTCGCCTCAATCCTCCGTGAAAAGTACAGGAGAGAGAGGACGCCTGTCTACCGACTGTCTTGTCAGCTCTGGCAGATTTTCCTGTGTGGATGCGTGCATGAGTTTGATTTGGGCGGAGAGTTGTTGAGTTTCTGGGTCCAGATGGTGTCTAACACTAGAACATAGTATTGTTAGAGTTGTTGAGTTTCTGGGTCCAGATGGGGACTAACACTAAAACATGGTATTGTTTTTCTTTTTGTGTGTTACCCTCTCGTTTTCCTCTGAACACTTAGGATTTAAAGGTAGGTTCCGATATTAGGTGAGAATTACATTTGTATCCGAAATAATAGGCGTGTGCAAAGTGTACTATGAGTATGTTAGAAATTACAGTCCCGGAATTAAGGTGGGGGCTGGGGGGTTTATATCTTTTTAGTGCTGATCTGTTTTTATTTATTTTCTCTCACAAGGAGGCGGGAAGATGACCGTGCGTGAGACATTTTAAATTACTTAGGTCAGTCCCGAAATAAGAGCGTGGGCTAGGGTTTAATATCTGTTTAGACACTGATCTGTTTTTATTGATTTTTTCACAAAGAGGCGGGAAGATGACCGTGCGTGAGAAATACCATAGAGAGAGGACAGTTGTTTTTCTTGTGTGACTTAGTTTCTAAACACCTTATCTTGTCAAACTGCAGTTGTTTCTAGATGAAACTAGGATGGCGTCTGTGCGTGTACGCTGCTATGTTTAGAGGAAACTATTTTTGTTTTTGTCTGTTAAGAGAAAAGAAGCGTGTTAAAATGGAGGTTGTGAAGAACCTGACACTTTGTTTTATTTCTTTTCTCCCACGGCGGTGTGTTCGGGGCTTGCAGTGGACTCTGGCCTCGATGCTTTCCCGTGTGTGTCACCGTCCCTCCCGCCACGTCAACTGCCTCGCAGACATCTACCAACTCCGAAGAGCGGAAAAAGGCGCAATGGAGAAAGAGTTGCAAGGCGGGATGGAGCCTTCGGCCAGCGCATTGACTGGACGGCACTGCGGGGAGGCATCGACATGATGATAGCAGGCAGAGTATATGACACACACATGCAATTTTTCATTAGATATTTCCACTGAAAAACCCTATCAGATTTAGTTAGAACAGGCTTGATTTGTATGAAAGAAATGTGATAACGAGCAACATTTTTTAAAGCATGGTTGAGGGAAGAAGGGGAAAAAAAGAAGAGGTGATGTTTTTAAGAATCTGGGGATTATTTGGTAGCAAATATATTTGTATAGGAGCCATTGCGTTGTGAAATTGTTATTTGACTTCAAAGCAGAAGATGTTAACTGCAAAAGATGTTAACTTGTACATTACCCACTGTCAGCACACATCGAGTCACTGAGAATGTGTCATAATCAAACAGTTATATTACATAATATGGGAAGATATGTTCTTAGACATGTTTACCATTATATTTCTAGTGTAATATTCCGTTACTCCATTTTATGATAAACCAGCTTACTGGCATAAATTATCTAGCATACAGGGAGCATGTTTTGTCTGTGACAACTAACAACCAACTCTCATAACAAACGAGACTCTAAGGGACATTTGTTTTTGTTGTCATGACTTAGGATACTGCCCTGCTCGTTGGAGCTGAGTTGAGGGTATATAGGATGTCATAACTTCAGTGGACACCTTTCTACCATTTTAGTGTGTAAAATGTTACGGGACAGCTTTTTATTTTTCTTTCTTTCTCTCTCTCTCTTTTTCTTTTGTGAGTTCTCCCTGGGCGTGTCTCTCTTCAGTCTCCTGTGCCGGTCCAAGTACCCCGTCTCTGCCCGAGAAGAGGACACACAACTATGGGGCGCAGAGGACCACTGACAAGTGCTGACCCAGCTATTCTACTGAACCGGGGTTCTACTCTGCAGTTACAGCTATGACACTGAGAGACAGTTCTCCTTGACCATCAGCTGGGGACAAAGATCTGTGAGACGGTTTCCAGCAGGCCTGTTCCATCAGGGGCACAACCGAGGACCTGAGTGGGGGAACCGACTACAGCTGATTACTGAGAAAGTAAGCTGTCCCAATCTGCTCCAGAACTAGGAGGAGGGCCTATCAGCTGGTGAACGCATACACCCAGCTGATGGGACGCTAAGATCATCAACCGACAGCTAAACCCAGCCTGATAGTATCATTGGTCCAGAGATAGAGATCTAAGAGAGAGGGACCTGCACTGGCTCCCCATTGCTACACGAATCCGCTTCAAGGCCCTCGACCTGGCATACCGCGCGGCAAAGGGAACCGCTCCCGCCTACCTCCGGTCAATGGTCTCTAACTACACACCCGCAAGACCCCTACGCTCTGCATCTTCTGGCTGCCTCAGACCTACTCCTATCCAAGCTCCGGGAGGGTCATCAAAGAGAAGTCGCCTATTCTCAGTCCTTGCCCCACAATGGTGGAATGAACTACCCACCCCAGTTAGGACAGCCGAAACCCGTCCAATCTTTCGCCGTCGACTAAAGACGCACTTCTTCAACCATTATCTGAATAAAAAAAATTTTAAAAATCTAACCCTAACTAACCTTACTGTCATGCACTTGTCCTAATAAACTAACCTACACTGTAGCACTCAACACTTTATGAACATTGTTACTCAGCTGATAGAGTTGTGCCCTTCCTGATGACTTGTCGTACAGAACTTGTAAGTCGCTTTGGATAAAAGCATCAGCTAAATGACTAAATGTAAATGTAAATGTAAGAAAAATGTAAGTTTCCATCAGGCTTTCGACCAGACTCCTTGAGCATCAGCTGATGGCAAAGATCTAAGCCAGCAGGTCTAAGCCATTCACCGGGCTGCTCCTTGCATCAGAGCCATGGACTGCAGAGGGGGGTGTTTGGACTGCGGACGGTGGGAGGAGGAGAGACCGCTCCGGGATTCTTCACAAATGATAAATGAGGCAAGTTTGAACCAAACACATACAGATATTACGGTATCATCTAAAAGATATTAGGTAATAATGTACTGAACTTTGTTCAGAATGGAGATGGTTTTTGCAAATTGTAGTTTTGTTTTGGTTTAGCTATCTCCCTGCTCTGAGGGAAAATAGCCTATTTCTTCAAGAATGATGATTAGGCAAGTTTTGAATCAAAACACATACAGATATTACAGTATTCCTCTCAGAAATATTAGGTACTGAACTTGGTTCAGAATGAAGATGTTTTTGAATGTGCTGTACATTGCAATGGTAAACTTGGGTTATGTGTGACTTCCCTGAGATTATATTTCATTCTTTGTGAAGAGTCTGCACGTTCTGTATCGTTATGGCTTCACTCAGCACCTAGTTGCATATATCTCGCTTCAGTGGATATACACTGAATAAAAAATTCCACCATGTACCTTTACATCCCAGCATTTGTCTGACCACACCCCCATCCGATTACCTTCATAAGCACGGGTGGGGCCACACACTCATCTCCTTCTCAAATTTCATCAACAAGGAAGTGCCTGCTCATATGCCCACTTGACGTGGAAAAAAATATTTGGTCTGAGGAAAGGAAAACAGAAGAACAAGGAGATACATTGACATCATATCTTTATTTTCTCTCTCACTATTTTCGAGAAAATACGGCGATATTGTCTTCGTTATTGGAGTGTCTGGAAGATGATGATCATTCTGACCTTCAAACGGCTTTTCGTATTGGGAGCTCACGCCGCTGACATGCTCCCCAGCTACAGTCCTCCTTGCTGCGGCTGGATGGGGTTGCCCTCCGGCAACACAGCTGGACTGTAGGAAGCACCGACTGTTGTGAGAAGCGGTTGTTTCCAGGTTGGGTACGTACTGTCTGGTTGTTGTTAATGCTGTGGGGGTTAGCTGACAATTTACGAAACGCCGACTCCAGGCTAGGGTCTTCTGCTCGGCTTAAACGGCGGTCGGAGGATCTTGGTCTGACGCCCATGATGGTTAATCTAGGATTCATTTTAAAATTATTTTATTTGCTTTTAAAGCTCTTCATGACCTTGCTCCACCCTACCTCTCTCAGCTGTTGCAGGTCTATACACCTTCTCGCTCTCTCAGGTCAGCTGACCAGCTGCTCCTAGTAGTGCCTACAACTAGGCGTAAGCTCAGGGGGGACCGTGCTTTCTCCGTTGTCACCCCCAAAATGTGGAATGAGCTGCCACTGCAGATTAGGCAGGCCTCATCACTGCCCCGTTTCAAAGGCCTCCTTAAGACCCACCTTTTCTCTCTGGCTTTCGACACCATGTAGCTTGTTGATTTTATGATCTTATTGTCTTACTGTGTTGTTGTATCGTTTTGTTACTGTGTCCTTTGCTTTTAAATAAATATTTTTTTAAGTACTCTGATCTATTTAAATTTGTATTGCTGCCTATATTTACCTAATGTTTTTTATCTCTGTTTTGGTACTCTTGTTTTTTTAATCTATTTTTAGTGCTGCTAATAGTTTTTAATATGCTCCCCCTGTACAGCACTTTGTGCCCCTGTGGCTGTTAAAGCGCTTTATAAATAAAGTTGGATTGGATTGGATTGGAATTTAGTGGGCCGCGACTAGGTCCTGGTGATCCCAGGATTCTCGAGCGGATGCTTCTCTGTCCCGTGCAGGCCCCATCTTTCATATACAAATGAAAGTATACCCTAACGAGGAAATGTGGGCATAGGATCTTCTTTATCGGGAGTTCCATGCTCAAAGCCGGCTGCAGCCCGAAATGGGAACTGTGCTGGCCCCGCTGATGTCTGGATCACCGTTGAAGACTGTGTTCTGACGTTCTTTTTCTTTTCCCTCTTAGGGGAGGGACTTGGACAAGCGGCCTGTCTGAAGTGTGGCTTGTTATGTCATTGTATACAGTTCAGGTGATAGCTGCTTAGCTGGCGTGCTAGTTGTGGACTACTGTGTTAGCCAGTCAGCTGTTAGCTGCGGCGCTAGCCCGCTGTGTTACCAGGCTAGTAACGTTAGCTCGTTGCTATCAGTCAGATAGCTGCTTAGCTTGCGTGCTAGTTGTGGACTACTGTGTTAGCCAGTCAGCTGTTAGCTGCGGCGCTAGCCCGCTGTGTACCAGGCTAGTAACGTTAGCTTGTTGCTATCAGTCGATCGGCTGTTAGCTTAATGCTACACTGTTGAACGTTTTCGATGACTATAACATGCCTTAAACACTCTGACTACGACGTCATCTTTGACAGAGGATGTTAGTCGAACCTACACCGGAGCCCTGCCAGCGAGGACTGCGTCAAACATGGAAACGTAGCGGCTGGGTGGCGCAACAACGTTACTCTCGTCGTCAACACAGGGATGCTGTGTTCAACTGCGGTGCCCCGTTAGCCAGATTGCAGTTCGCTTGGTCTGCGTTCAGGGTAGGAAGGTCCCGACCGGACCGTAAACACTTCTTCTTTCCTTCCCTTCTAAATGTTTTGTAATAACGATGTTTTCCAAAAACGTGTGTTGCTGCAATACGTTGAGGATACGACGCGTGTTGTGTGTGAATTGTCTTGTCACTGGTATAGCTTCTCTCTCCATAGAAATCGGGTTGTTGTTTTACATGTGTAAAAATTATCTGGTTAGTTGTGATGAGAACATGTGTGTTCATGTAACGTGAACTCACAACTAAGGGGGTTATTTAAACTATAAAGCTATGCTTAGTGACATGTGAGTAAGTAATGAATTCTTTTCTCAGCCTGTAATGACAATGAACAGTGTTCACATATTAACAGGGTTACCTGTTCAAACTTGGTCGTATCAAGGGTAAGGAAGGAGGGGTGATCCCCCCGGTTCCCTGGGGCTTCCCCACCCTCCTCTCAGACATGTTGTTTACAATATATTGTGTCACTGTGTTTGTGGGGATACGATGTAACCCTCAGCTTAATTGCTGGGGTTGTGCTAATCGCTTGAGAAACTATATTTTCCTAAAGAAAAGATTGTTTGGTCACTTATCGTGTGTGCTTAGCAAGGCCTGTGGCCAATACATAATCGAGGATTCTGTATTCTCTTGTTATGAAAAACGGCGTTCCTCTGTAGCAAGAGTGTACTTTGCCATTTTTTGTTGTGATAAAGGGTTGTGTGTGTCTTGTGATCTACAACTGGGTTAAGTTTGGCCACAGAAGCACATGTGTACGTCTGGTACCGGGGCTCTTAAAGGGGGCCATCTCTATTCTGTGTTTTTTCCTTAGTAAAAATCAGATAGCAGGTTAGCACATGAGCTATGAGCTATTACATCGTATCATGGGTGTGGGGTCGTAAAGGGGTGAACTGGTAATCCTTTCCTCCCCTTTTCTGATTGGTCAGGGGTTAAAACCTCCTGCCCTTCAAGGTTCCTGTCACGTTGCTGTTCGGCACGTTACAGGGTAAGAGGGGGGGGGGGGAGTTTCCTGGTCCCACGCCCTGGAAGATTGGGTGTGTGCACCGCAGAAATTCCCCCGCCATAGAGTACGTCACTGTGCACGTCTCTGTTGGTAAGACTTCCGTGAGTTGTTCAGGTCCATGTTATGGATCTGTTTCAGGGAGTTGTCAGAGCTCCTCTTCACAAAGCTCCTCCTCGGGCCTTCTGTGAGTTCAGACTCTCCTTCCCTGTGAGGGAGCCTCCTCGGAGTTCAGAGCCTCCTCCTCAGATTGTCAAGGTGAGTAGAACTTCAAAAAGGAGTTCTGCTCTATTGTGTGTGTATTCGATTCAATTCGATTATTGAGTGTGTATTGGTTCGGTGCCTCCTCCTCGGAGAGCCCTAACCCAAATATTACATAGCTCAAGGTTGCAATATATTCTTTTCAATCTATACAGCTCGTGTGGGAAGTCTCTCTGGGGATTTCTGTCTCCTCCCTATGGTGAGGGTGGTGGGATGTAAAAATGTAAAAAAAATTTACCCTCAGCTGCGTCACGTGGGATTCATGTCACTCTGTGTTTCTTTCTTTTTTGGATAAAAAAATAGGAAGGTACATGAAGCACGTCGGCTCCGTGTCGTTCTCCCAGGTGACTTGGAGGAACAATGTTTGGTGTCTTGCTAGACTATCCATTGATGTGTTTGGGTCTCGACGCATACATAGTGCTGGCTCGGTGTGTTTCTGTTAAAGAATCACGCAGGAGCTAAGTGCGCCTTGGTTGCTTGTTAAAACAGCGTTTTTATAGGGCAACTGGGATGGAGTTTTGTCTCTTCCGAGCGCCAGTTTACTAGGTTGTCTCGATGAATTCTCGTTCATATCTGGGGGATGTTAACGGAATAGATCAAAACATAGGTAGAGGGGTCTCACCAGTGTCGGCGCCATGGGGGGGCATTCGTGGGCCATGCCCCCCCAGATGGGGCACTGTGCCCCTCCAACCGGCATGGTCAATTATTATAAAAAAATAAAATAATTAAACATACATTTTTTTTATTATAGTAAAAGTCAGATGTTTTCCTTTATAAATAGGCTATTTAGCCTATTATTAAACGAAATTAAACAAAAAAAGTCTTAAAGGAAGTGTATGTTTGATCTCACGCACGCGTTATTATTGGTCACGTTGAGTTGACGGGTAGGGCGTGACTGCATTTGAATTGATTTTGATATGGGTAGGGCGTGACTTGAGTGAGGTCAGTGAGCGCGAAAGTCAAAGATAGAGTCAGACTCAGGTAAAATATAATAATCACTTCTTGGAGACGGACATACAAATAAAATGGATATACAAAAATGGTTGGCTGGGGCAGGTGCACCTAAGGCTTCTTCACGGCAATACCGGCAAGGAGATTTCGACACTTGTCAACACAGACCAGCTACGAAGGAACAGGTACTACTTCTCGGCTCTCGTGGATGTTGTCGGGTTTCTGGTAGAAAACCAGTTGACTTTATGTGGAAACCTAGATGCTTTTGGTGACATGTCTGAGGGGGGAAGTGGTCTTTTCCTGTCCTTATTGGACTACACAATTAAAAAGGACCCAGAATTGGCTGACATAGTGAAAACTATCCCTCGAAACGCCACATACACTTGTCATGACAGGCAAAATGAACTTATAAGTACACTTAGCAGTGTGGTGACTGAGGCTATAGTGGAAGAAGTAGGCGACTCGCATTACACATTAAAAGTGGACGGAACACGCGATCCCACGGGATGTGAAAATATATCTGTTGTCATTCGTTTTGTAGACCAGTCATTTGAAGTGACAGAGCGCCTGGTAACCATAGTGACAGCTGACGCAGGTGATGCACGGACATTGACAGACACAGTCTTAGCTGAGCTAAAAGAATGCTGGTTTGGACTCGTCAAAGATTCTCAGCCAGGTGTATAATAATACGAAAACGAAATACGTGATCTTTCATTTTGTGTGTGTGCGCAAGACGCCAGTGTGTTTGTGACGTGACGTGCGAGAGAGAAAGAGAGAGAGAGAGAGAGAGAGAGAGAGAGAGAGAGAGAGAGAGAGAGAGAGAGAGAGAGAGAGAGAGAGACTGTCTTATCTCTTATGCCTGCAGTGCGCTCATGTTTTGAAATGCGTGTTGGTTTGCGGGAAATGCGTTTTCTGAAGCGTATATTTTATGCCCCCCCAAAATTACCATATGCCCCCCTGATAAATTCGTTCTGACGCCGACACTGGGTCTCACGCCCTTGGGGTGGGCCACTGAGCACGGTCCAAATGGGGACCGTCTGGGTGGCACCCTCTTTTCATGTTTTAGATCGACCTCTTCTGGAGTGGGCATGTCGGCGTGGTTAGGACACAGGACTGGTCTGGTCGCGCTGGTCCAGGTCAGTTAACCCGTTGTCCGCCGGGGATGCAGTTCTGCTGTTCTGGTACCCTGAGGGACTTGTGCTTTTTTCGGGGGGAAAAATGCCGGGTCGGTCCGGGTGTCACAGGGTTAGGCGTTATGGAGACCCTTTGTTGGGTACATGTTGTACTCTGCACTATCGTAATGGCTTACGGCCATACCAACCTGTACACGCCCGATCTCGTCCGATCTCGGTAGCTAAGCAGGTTCGGTCCTGGTTAGTACTTGGTTGGGAGACCACCTGGGAATACCAAGTGCTGGGTGCTTAGGGCTGGTTCTCCATTATTTTCGCTCCTCTCTCACGCGTGGCGAAGAGGGGGCTGTTGGGGTGGTCTTGGACCTCCTCTGGTAACCCTGTGCTTCCCGTGCCGCCGGGCCCGGTCCGAAGTAAAGTTTCGTTGATACCGTAGGCCTGGGATAACCCTTTTTTCTTGAGGGGTTATAAGAACAACCACCGTCTGTACCACGAGGGTGGTTGATTCCCTGGTGTGTTGGAGCAGAGTCAAATCCCGGGTTACCCGGTTGAGTGTGCCCCTGCACATTCATGACGTCTGCCAATCATGTCAGCCTTCTCTGCCTCGACCCCTCTGGGTGGGTTTTTTTTTAATGGAGGCTTGTCAACAACGCCAGCATACGCCCCTTCCGCCTGGGGGGCTGTTTTCAGCTGACTCCTTTTGGCGCCTGTCTCGTCCGCAGTGCTCCGGGCTCAGGTTACAGCCTGTTGCCTGGTTCCCCGGTGCGCTGCCTGCTTCCATTGGTTAACCTTTTTGAGTGCTTATGGCCATGCTGACTGCCTGTTCTGCAGGGTCAGTGTGCCAGGCGGTGTGCTATTGGGGGGAAAAGGCCCGCTCTTGGAGGGGCCTTATCCGAATATGCTGGCGATGTGGGGGGCGGTGTCACTAAGTGACCACCTGGTGGGGTCTTGATGCCTGGCGTCATTGACCTCTCCAGGCCCCCTTTTTCCAGGGGATCCAGTCCCTTCAGTGGGTCTGGGTCTTCCTTCGCGCTCCGCTGCTACGGCCTTGCCACGGGGTTGGGTTCCTCTTGACCCCGTGATTTTGGGGGCAGTAACGAGGTTTGTTCCTTCCGTTCGTTCCCGGGTGGCATGCGGGTTGTGCGTGTGTGTAGTCGTGGGGTCAAGCCACGGTCTGCTCACCCTGTGCGTTGAGTTGCTTGAGTTCCTCTTCGCACGGTCGGATCCGTCTCCCTCCCGTAAGCCTCCAATAGGGGGGGTATCCTCCATTAGGGAGGGTCGGGGGGCTCGGTCCTCCCCGGTCTGATGGTTGTGGGGGGCCTCAGCGGGGTGTATTTGTCGGGCTATGGCTCCCGCTCAGCTCCTGTTATGCAACTAGGTGCTGAGCGAAGCCATAACGATACAGAATGGAGGGTTATGTATATAACCCAGTTCTGTTAGTTATGGTGCGCTCAGCACCTAGGACGCCGCTGCGGCCCTTGATTTTTCATTGTGGTGAAATTTGTTGGGAAGGAGATGAGTGTGTGGCCCCACCCCTGCTTATGAAGGTAAGCGGATTGGGGTTTGGTCAGACGAATGCTGGGATGTAAAGGTACATGGTGGAATTTTTTATTCAGTGTATATCCACTGAAGCGAGATATATGCAACTAGGTGCTGAGCGCACCATAACTAACAGAACTGGGTTATATACATAACCCTCCGTTTTGTTTTGTTTCTTGCTGTTATCTGTTCTTCGCTACTGAAATAGTTTTATGGGAATTGTTTGTTTTGAATAAGTTTGTATGGGAAATGCTCTTTTTGGCGAGATACTCTCCTGTTTTTTTTGTGATTCTATTTTCCAGCTTGGTGGTTAGAGAAATATGGTGCAGCTGCTCCGGCGGCCTTGACAAAACCAGAGACTGGACACTGTACTCTTGAGTCCTTCGACCACTGTCTGGACATTTGCAAAGAGACACGAATGGATGGTTGGCTGTTATGGCAACTTCTCTTCTGCACGGGACACAGGGTCAATCCAGAGGACCTTTTGTTTTTAGATAATAAAAATAGTTTTTGCTGAGTTATTATAATTTGTGTTATTTTTGGTTTAAGGATGATAATATTTTTTGTTGTCTTTATGAAGTGATAATGATTTATTAATTATCAGAGGGGGGTGTTGTCATGGAAATATATTATCATGTCCTTATAGATCTGTGTTGAGATATCATGTTATACAGCTTGACTTTCAGTGTGACCAGCTTGACTGGTTAATGTGTGTGTGTCTCTTTAAGAAGAATCCAAAGTACTGACATCTCCCCAGTCATAACAAAGTTGTTGTTGCTTCCAGTGACTGAGAACCATTTTTGTTTACCTTCATCATCATATCTGATATATTACGTTACGTCTGACAACTGTGTATTTAATTACGTCTGACTAGAGCTCTTGGTCAGTTTATGGCCAGACGCTACTGTGTTAACATGTTGTCTCTGACTGTAAGCTGTCCTTTCATTGTGGCCACAGTGAAATAAACGTTCCTATTATTATTAATAATGACTCAGAATGATTTGTAAACGGCTCATCGTTTAGTCCTTTAATATTTCCCATTACAATACTTTTTTTGCAAACCAAAATACTATACTTTATACTTATAGCACATGCATGAGCCTGGTCTCTTTTGAAAGATGACATTCTGAAGTGCCTGATACAATAAATAAAATGTACTTTTATTGAAAATGAAATAGAGTAACATATAGGTCTGTACTTGAGTTGAACTTGTGTACTCACGTTTTTCTGTAGTATGGCTGAAAAAACACCCTGGGTCCATAGCCTGAAGTCTTGTCTAGTAGTAGTTTCAGTGATTAGGAGCGATTTTGGTAAAATGTGAGAAAAAAAAATAGGTCTGCAGGTTTCCATTTTCTCTTACTCCAATGCATTCGACAATTTATTTACTTCCCTTTTTCACTCGTGACTTTTCACCTAGATCCCTGATTTGCTTATCCACATGTGGGGTATCATTGGAAAGCCACACTCATTTGTTACAACCCTGTCCAATAATCTTCGGGATCGCCAAATGATTGACAAAGCTAGAGCATCAGGAGTCGGGAGTGGTATTCGAAAAAATAAAAAGTCTGCTAAAGACTTTGGCTCACGCGTCACATATTGGCATTTAACTCGAGAACTTTATGATGAATTGAAAATGGGGGACCCTGATGTAAACAAGATGAAAGTCTTTCTCTGGTCTGCATCCCCTTAACAATTGTATGTATTGAGCTGTACTGTACTGTACCCATTCTGCAATCTGTTAATAAAGTTTTCAATCAATCAATCAAAACCGCTGAACGGATTTTGTTGCCTGAGACGGCAATCAACAGGCAACGAATAGGGCTTTGCACAGCCGAGCCGCTAGAGGTCGCCAAAGTGGCGTGTTGCGCCAGTGGGCAAATCATCCTCAAGAAGTCCCACATGTGGGCCGTTGCATGTTAAGAGTTAACAATTTTCTCTGTTCAAAGGTTTTGTACCTAATAACAAATGGAACTAATAACAAAATAAACAAATAGAACCATCCAACAGAACTTTCAAACGAAATGGTGAACCTGAGAAAATAAAAGGTGAAAGCAGTAAATATTCATTTGGGATATATTTGGGTAAATATTCAGAGAGATTCACGTTAGCCTAGCTTAGCTCCTAGAGATAGCATGTTAGCCTAGCTTAGCATAAGAACTGTAGGCAGGCAATATGTTAGCCTTGCTCTGTCAAAATTAAATAAGCACACCATCCAAGTTCATCGATTTCAAGTCCCCAAAACACCTGATTCCTGATCTGAAGCATTACTGGAATGTTTTCCCTTAGTGAGCCTTAGTACCTTCGGGGGGGTTACTTCTAACGGGAGCATGTCTATGTTCCCCGGGTCCTATGTTCCCCGGGTTCTATGTTCCCCGCTTTGATTGATTGATTGATTGAAAATGTTAGACCACCAGCCCTGATTCCAAACTCTAACCTTAACCAGTTTGAAAGAGGGCCTAAGCTTAACCGTTCGAAACAAGGCGGACATTAATAATTAATAAAATAATAAAAATTAATGAAGTTTTCAATCTATTAATCAATCAAAGCGGGGAACATAGGACCCGGGGAACATAGGACCCGGGGAACATAGGACCCGGGGAACATAGGACCCGGGGAACATAGGGATGATCCGCTTCTAACAGCTCTACTGACCTCTGTGTCCTCCGGACAGCTTTGTAGACTCTGATGAAAGAGAGGAGGTTTACCTTTTCACTGATACTTAATATATGGATTTTATGCACATAAAAGTTTCATAAAGGTCATCAAACCATGGTTAAAGTTTAATAGCTGATGAATAATCAAGGCATTTTGCCCTCCCCCCTACGGATTGAGGGCCTTGGCCTCCCGTCCAGAGGAAAATAGCGGAAAAAGAGTTTTAGGTCACGCCATCAGGTCATTTCATGTAAGCGGTTTTGCGTTATTGGACAGATTTTCAATAGCGTTGTGTTTTCCAAAATACCCCTGTACGTGTTACACCCCTGCAGCGTGAAGTGTAATCACTCCCGTGGTTCTGTTAGTCTGTCATTCTGTCTGTCTGCACCAGCCATACCTACTAGTTCCGATCCAATTTGGATGAAACATCGCACATAGGCTGACGGCAGGCCTGGATTCTTATATATTTTTCATCTACTGTATGTTATTTGAATACTTTTAGTAATTTGGCCCATTGGAATAAATTGTGGAATGCTGAGATCCTAGAATGTCGGAGCAGAATTGTGCATGTTTTCTAAATTGGCATCATGCCCCACATTTTCACTAAATCTCGGACTTTTTTGGCTCAAAACGATCACACACGTTTTAAGGTGCTGACCAAATGAATGCTCTAGCGTGTTCGGATCTTCGAAAATTAGCATACGTTGGAAATGGGTGCTGGCCCCCACTGTCTGCACTCTGAATGATACTTAACGACCCAGCCAGGTCACAGGCAGTTTACCAGCCCATAAGGGCACAGACACTGGCCCATAAATGAGCCTCAGAAACACACGCACACCCACACACACACACACTTATGGAAGGTGTCAATGAACTCAGTACAGACTTCTACTTTCATTGGTCTACTCTAGATTGGTCTACGTATTGCTGAACACAGGAGTACGATACGGAATGGGGATGAAAAAAGCCCAGTAGCTTTACATTTTAAAAAGGCACACCACAATGTCTCATCACTAAGATACCTTGGAATATAGAGAGTGCATCTTTCAAGACAAGGGGGAGATATATATATAATCTCCTACTGAGGAGAGAAGTATGGTGGATCCATTATCTTTTATTTTTATTTTTTTTATCCTCTTTTTCTCCGCCTGATTTTTCTGTGCTTTTTCCTCCCATCCCAATTTAGTCGTTATGCCAATTCCCCCCTCCCCTACCTGGTCGTTGTGCGCATATGCCCCCTACTGGTCGGTCAAGGGAGCCCTGAGGTCTACCGCATGCTTACTCCAACACATGCAGAGACAGCCAGCGGCTCTCTTTTCACCTGACAGCGCGGACTCTCATTGGTGAAGTGTAACGAGTGGGAGGTCGCGCTGCCTTCACCACTTCCTGTCTTTTGCTGTGCAGGCGCCCTGACCTGACCTGTAGGAGTCACTGTCCACAACGCCAGATTACCACGCCATCAACTTCCCTCCCCCTAACTCAGCCAAACGAGTTAGTATGACGGCTGGCCCAAGCCAGAGGCAATGCTGACACCTGGATTCGAGTGAATCCATTATCTTAAAACTATGGCACCAACAGGACTCAATGAGGACTTTGACATTAGACCTTATTTATAAATGTAACTTATAGAGGGAGACAGTCAATAGACTTTGTTTTTCGTTTTTTCGTTTTTGTTTTTGTTTTCAGTGGCTAGGACTTGTACCTTACACACTGCTGCCTATCTGTAAATTATGTCTTAATACTGTGTTTAATATAGATATTTCGCAAAAAAATCTCCTAAAAAATGTCAAATGAAAAGATAAATTGTTTGTAAATGCAGCTGTCGCCCATAGAGGGCGCATGTTTATTTTTATATTTAATTTTATCTCATGTGACGTATCACGTCCTGTCTCACGCTCTGACTTGCCGTAGTTTGAGCAGATCTGGCCGAACGTGTCCAGACTTGTAGGAGAAGATAGCGCAGCAGATTTGTGCACTTTATTTGTCAAAGCTAAAAGACTAAAGTACTAGAGTTTTGAAGATAACCCCCTCCCATTGAGCTGCAAGCAGGCCAAAGTGGTTAGTAAAGCTTATTCACACTTTTCGTTTTGTTTTTGTAATTCTATTGACTGAATTGTATGAATATTGACTGTTATTATTTCCTGCATTGTAGTTCTATGGTGGTGATGAACCTGATGCTATGATGCTAACTAGCTCCATCTAGCCTGTTACAAGAATATGCATCAATAAACAGCCATCTGTAATTAAAGAACTCGGAGTCCTCGTCGTGCATCCATGGGCGGCACAGTAGAACACTGGACTGTGAAGTTGAAGACTCCCAAGTGAGAAATGAATCGCGTTGGCTATGAGAACGTCGGGTAGAGGATTGTCTGCAGTCGAAGATGTATCGTCATGTCTGGGGAACTTTTGTGCTGGGAAGGAGCTGCAGCAGTGTGCACACGGCCAAACAAGCGAGCTCGTGGAAGAAGACGGCTCGAGGTTGGCGCGGGTACAGGACTCTGCCACTGAACTTTTCCACGTATCAGTAAGATTTCACAGCATCCATCTTAAAGAAGCAGCAGCAGACTTTTCCCTACATTGAAATTGAACTGCATAGGCAAATGCCATTCACCAAGTTGACTGACTACACGTCTCAGGTATTGACTTTCAGAGAGAAGTATTGTTGTAGGCTACAATTGCATCGCAAGTGCGCACATTCTTGAGACTGTATAAGGTTGTTTACAGTTTAATATTTTTGGCCATTTAAGAATAGGTTGATATTCATTAGTGAAGTCTAGCTTTATAAGGTTAATTTAGAAAAGGCCAATCATAAAGGGTATATTCGAACTTGATAGTTTGCATTTTCATAATAGCCTACTAGGCTTCCATTTTCATTTCGTTTTTGAATTTCATATTAGCCTACACATTTTACCAGTTATATCCCAGTATAGTAAGCTACTATAATATAAACCTAGGCTTATGGTTTATTTGTTATTTTTCGTGATTTGTATTTCACATTGAAGAAAGGTGTAGATTTGAATTAGCCTACAATGTTCAACTAAATTAAGCATTTTATTTTTGAATACTTAAGACATTTGTTGACACTTTTCATTATTAGGCTTATACATTTCTTAGACTGAATTCATATTAGCCTACCCCTCTATTTACAGTTCATATTTCCTATTCCATAGATATGGTTCATAAATATTTAATGAATACATAATTGATTTATTTACTACACAGTAAACATGTCACAAAGGGGTGAGATAGAGCAAACTGAATCTCAGATTGAGTCCAACAAGCTAGACGATAGTGAGCCAGTCGTATTTACTGAAAAGGGACAGGCTCTTGTAGACGATAAGGTGATGGATCTAAAAGTGAACTTCAAAAGGGCATATGAGAGGTGGAAGCACAACTATAATGGACTGAAAATATCCATCAAGTATAAGGACGACTCTGACCTAATGAAGATAACCCCCTCCCATATAGCCAGAATAAATTCAGCCCAAATTGAGGTTGATGGTATTTATCTAAAAATGAGAGACACTTTACATCCCGATCATCCAGACTCAGAAACCCGTAGAAGGAATGATACATGCCAATCGCTCACCAGGACTGTTAATAAAAAGGCTCAGCAGTTCCTCAACAAGATGAGAACCAGGACTGCTAATAAAAGGGCTCAGCATTTCCTCAACAACGGTGGTTCTGAAATCTCAGTGTCACACAACGCAAGACAAGCTGCAGCGGAAGCAGCCGCAACTACAGAGGTACTAAAAACAATGAAAGAACAGAATGAGCAAGAAGAAGAAATCCGAAGACTGGAGCAGGAAGATGAAAGGCGGTCGGCTGAAAACGACGCAGAGAACGCCAAGATCCATGCAGAGAACGCCAAGATCCAGGCAGAGAAAATAGTTCTATTCATCATGGAAAGTGCTGATAGAAGAACAAAGCTGAATGAGAAAAAGAGAGAAGTGGAACGGTTAGAGGAACTCAAGAAACTCAACGCAGCTAAGGCAAAGCTAAAGGTTTACACTGAAAGCGTTCATAATGATGATGAAGAAGATCATCTGTGGTCACCTCTTCTACACTATCCTTCAGCACATTCGCTAGCTCTCACCCCACAAGAAGAACTGCGTCCTCTTGCGCCTCCAGTGTATCAACCCAACCCCAATCCGGTAGTCTCTAGACCTCAGGGGAGTGTAGACTCAGAGCCTGGGGTAGAGACAGTCTCTAGACCTCAGGGGAGTGTAGACTCAGAGCTTGGGGTAAAGACAGTCTCTAGACCTCAGGGGAGTGTAGACTCAGAGCCTGGGGTAAAGACAGTCTCTAGACCTCAGGGGAGTGTAGACTCAGAGCCTGGGGTAAAGACAGTCTCTAGACCTCAGGGGAGTGTAGACTCAGAGCTTGTGGTAAAGACAGTCTCTAGACCTCAGGGGAGTGTAGACTCAGAGCTTGGGGTAAAGACAGTCTCTAGTCCTCAGGGGAGTGTAGACTCAGAGCCTGGGGTGGAGAGTGAGCGAGAGGAACGGGAAGAGCCTGTCATTCTGACTGGACAAGAGCCATGCACTGCTACAGCAAACGGTGTGAAGAATGAAGATGAGAATCAACAAGGAGAGAGCCCGTCTCAACAAGGAGAGAGCCCGTCTCAACAAGGAGAGAGCCCTTCTCAACAAGGAGAGAGCCCGTCTCAACAAGGAGAGAGCCCTTCTCAACAAGGAGAGAGCCCTTCTCAACAAGGAGATAGCCCGTCTCAACACGGAGAGAGCCCTTCTCAACAAGGAGAGAGCCCGTCTCAACAAGGAGAGAGCCCGTCTCAACAAGGAGAGAGCCCGTCTCAACAAGGAGAGAGCCCTTCTCAACAAGAAGAGAGCCCTTCTCAACAAGAAGAGAGCCCGTCTCAACAAGGAGAGAGCCCGTCTCAACAAGGAGAGAGCCCGTCTCAACAAGGAGAGAGCCCGTCTCAACAAGGAGAGAGCCCGTCTCAACAAGGAGAGAGCCCTTCTCAACAAGGAGAGAGCCCGTCTCAACAAGGAGAGAGCCTGTCTCAACAAGGAGAGAGCCCGTCTCAACAAGGAGAGCGCCCTTCTCAACAAGGAGAGAGACCTTCTCAACAAGGAGAGAGACCTCAACAAGGAGAGAGACCTCATCAACAAGGAGAGAGACCTTCTCAACAAGGAGAGAGCCCTTCTCAACAAGGAGAGAGACCTCATCAACAAGGAGAGAGACATTCTCATCAACAAGGAGAGAAAACAAAACCAGGAGAGTTTGTGAAAGAAGACTTCTATCTTCAGAAAAGATGGAAGAGAATTCAGTTCCTGTCAAATGTGTTCTGGACTGGGTGGAGAAAGGAGTACCTGCTTAATCTGCAACACAGAAGAAAATGGACCAAGGACAGGAGAAATACCAGCAAGATGAGAACTTGACAAGAAATCAGTGGAAGTTAGCTGCTGACAATAGGGTCAGAAGAGTTAAGCTGTTAGTCAGTGACACAACACTAGACAACAAAGGCGCACGCACATCTCAGCCACATTATTTAGAGAGAGCCATACACAAAACGGTACTATTACTGGAAGCAGAGTAAAGGCTCATTGAAACCTTTTTTTTGTTTTTGTGTATTTGGTTTGTTTAAAGGGTTCCCAATGTTTAAAGGGTTCCTGATGTTTTAAATGGTTATGTTGAAAATCACATGTTATGTGATTGGAGGGAGTGTAAATGCAGCTGTCGCCCATAGAGGGCGCATGTTTATTTTTATATTTCATTTTATCTCATGTGACGTATCACGTCCTGTCTCACGCTCTGACTTGCCGTAGTTTGAGCAGATCTGGCAGAACGTGTCCAGACTTGTAGGAGAAGATAGCACAGCAGATTTTGGCACTTTATTTGTCAAAGCTAAAAGACTAAAGTACTAGAGTTTTGAAGATAACCCCCTCCCATTGAGCTGCAAGCAGGCCAAAGTGGTTAGTAAAGCTTATTCACACTTTTCGTTTTGTTTTTGTAATTCTATTGACTGAATTGTATGAATATTGACTGTTATTATTTCCTGCATTGTAGTTCTACGGTGGTGATGAACCTGATGCTATGATGCTAACTAGCTCCAGCTAGCCTGTTACAAGAATATGCATCAATAAACAGCCATCTGTAATTAAAGAACTCTGAGTCCTCGTCGTGCATCCATGGGCGGCACATTGTTACTTAATCATGTATAAAATGTCATGCAAGTCTTGGGACCGCCTCTGATCACCAGGTGGGGCTGACATTCAATCTATTTCACTTCCTGTATAAAAATATGTAATTTTTGTGTTGTATTCATGCTTGAAGAAGACCGGAAAGGTCGGTCGAAACGTCGTATCTACTGCCTTTTTGTCAATTAAAACACCTTGAAACAACAAGTGAGTTGCGAGCCCCGCTTTGTCTTATCTACTCTAGATTAACCACAACCTCATTCTCAAACCACGTCCCCCTTTCATATCTCAATAACTGCTTGTCATAGAGACTCGAAGGTGGCACCGTTGGACTCACCGTTCCTTTTTTGTATCTCACAAATCATCTTACAGACAATGGTCCTCATTCTCGAACGTGTTCGTAAGTACCTTTGTAAATATCTTGGTAAAGATCTTGTACCGACAGATTTATAAAAATCATCCTCCGGATTCCTGAATGCGTGAAACGGTGTCCATAAGTGGCCAAAATCTTTGCAGCAGGGTTCCAATGAATGAAATACGTCACTCATTTGAATTTGCATACAGACATGCCCGCCAGCTCCTTATAAGGCGAATGAAGCATGTGCAAAACAGCTTGAGAGGTTTCGGCATTGCACTGCACCATGCTGACATATTCTACCTGTAGCGCGGAAGCTAATGAATCTAATGAGATTAGATTCAAATGTATTGTTATTATACAGCACAATAAAAGTAAAAAAAAAAAAAAGTACAATAAATCATCCAACCAGAGTGGATAAATAAATGCTCCAGAAATAAATAAATGCGTGGAGAAACGGCTTAGTGAGGCAGCCTCAGCGAGCGAGCAAAAACACACACACACACACACACACACACACACACACACACACACACACACACACACACACACACACACACACACACACACACACACACACACACACACACACACACACGTACTGTATATGTGCAAAATTAATCATTCCAGCAATGTAGGCTTCTATTATTATAATGACTTGTTTTATTATAACAAATCAAATGATACTCCTGAAGCTGAATAAAGTACTGTATACTTGTGAAATCAACATTCCATAATAAGCAATAAGGACTGAATTAAAACATCATTGTACTGGATCTATAAGTTCTCCATTTGTACACAGGAAATACCTTGTTGTGGTCGAACAGCATGTGAAAGTGAAACCATTACTATTATTACATATTATAACATTTGCGCAAAGCTGTAATGTGTTCTTGTTTCAAGATTCACAATTAGAGCACATTGTGACAGAGCAGCATTTCCCCCCCAAGTAAAATCCTGATATTCTGCTCGGAGGGTAGGAAGAAAAGCACAAATGTGCAATCTGGTAATAGAAACTGGAGGCTTTGATATGGGTCCCATGGGCAGCCTCAGCGTGAATTCTAAGAAGGGGGTTGTATGATTCCCAACAGAAGGCTCCGACTGCAGGGTCAAAGCTACACTAGAGGAACGACACGTGCTGAATACATTTCCCATACACACCGCTTTGATATTCAGATGAGCACATCCTCTGTTGGGGAAGAGCCATGGGAATTACCATCCAAATGGAGGACATCGATGAAAATGTATGTTGATTTACAAACTGACTTAAATGCATACAAGTCTTTGTTGAAGTTCGACAACTCCATAGGCTACTCAGTTCACTAACACGGCTATGAGTGCTAACAGCTGAAAGCACATTGGAAGTGGAAGGGTCGCCTGGCGGCACCTGCTTGTTGCTGTCCACGCACCCGACCTGCCTGGCATGGAGCTCTGTACGTGGAGCTCTGTACGTGGAGCTCTGCGCGTGGAGGCTTGAAGAGGAGCAGGAATTACATCTGCATCGAGGCAATTTTCTCTACTCGTTGGACGTGGACTCCATAGTAATTCACCAGGAGATTCACCCTCAGCAACTCCCAGAATGCATTCAGAAACCATGTGCTTGGTATGTTTGCTCTGTACCGCCAACATGCCTCTATGCCTCTCATGGACAGCCATCCACTTCCAGTCTGTTTCAGGGGCAACATTCTGATGCATCAGGGGCATGCCTCGATACCTTGATGTCCTTCGTGAATCATAGGTCAGAGCAACGAGATTCTGACTTCTCAGCATTAATTGTAATCCCGTTGGAATGCATTGGAGAAAATCACATTGAGTGTCGATGGGATAGGAGTCAGAGATAGGAGTCTAAGCCAGGGTCCTAATAGACCTGTTCGCTGTATACGTCAGACTCAGCGCACGCATCACCGGAGCAGAAAGGAACATAATCCTGCTCAGAACAACGGGGCAGACTACAATATATTTGCATTTGTTAGCCATGCTAGCGACCTAAACAATCAATCCATGCCAAAGCTAGATATGTAAAAGGTGAAAGACTCACACTCTGAAACAACTTTTAGTCAGGGGAGTGCCATGGTTTCTCCATAGAGCCCCATCGTATTATTTTAGCCAGCAGCTCATGTAGGTCACGGGCAACTTAGTCACATGATTCTGTGGCTCTGGCAAGACCTTCCACGCATGCACGCTTTGTTTGGGCTCTGTTTTCACATGATTAGCATAATCCACCCTTGCTATGCTAGTATAACCCTATGGCATTTCCAGGGGTGTAAAAAGTACCCAATAATTATACTTAAGTGAAAGTATGGGTACTGTCTCAAAATCGTACTTTAGTCAGAGTATCTGGCTAAAAACACACTTGAGTAAAAGTTTAAAAGTTTCTACTTTTAAATGTACTTAAGTACTAAAAAGTTAAAGTAAACACTTTTTTTCTGACTGTCTATTCTTCTGATAGCAGGTGTTTAATCAAAGATCCCCACTTTCTAGTCTTGCACAAGGACCAATCAGCATGGGAATGGGCGGGTGTGATGAAAGAGATGATCAATGATTGGTCAATTGCTTGTGAAAAGTGCAGAAAGCAGCACCATCCTGTCCTTAGGGAAGGAAATGCATTTTAAAAGCACGTGTTTGGTATTGAGAGATGACCTTGCAAGCTCATTAAAGTTCATTAAAGTCCAGGTAAAGCAAATTGAAAGATGTGTTTCTGAACACAAATCAGTTGCTGAAAACATGCAAAACAACATGAACTATTGTGACGAATCCGGTGAGGACCAGGGCCCTATTCCCCGTACCTGGTTCAACTAAGTCGATCAAGAGTCCCATTATCCAGATTCAATTAACCCGATGTTTGAAGCCGGGATTTTCCTGTTCCTCGAAGGTGGATTCAATCTCGTTAACTCGAACCAGACTTGAGACCCAGGATAAGTGCGCGCGGCCGCTTCATTTGAAAAGCCAGCACGTATCGATAGCAGAGATCCTGATTTTTTAACGGCATTGATTGATTAATTGATTTAAAACTTTATTAACAGATTGCAGTACGGCTCAATAGCCTCGCCGACAAGTTAAATGCGTTATCTATAGGCTAATTTTAAGTCCCTCATTACCTCAATCAATCAGATTATATTTCTTTAAACTTGCCTGCTGGCAGTAGGTTTATGGATTGAAAAATCAAATGAGATCTTGCTAGCGAAAATAATTAGTTAAACTGTTATACAGAATAAGGATACGGCTCTCTTACCCATTGATTGATGTATGGTGGATCTTTTACTTATCTGCACTGTGGTGTAACGGTTTCTGCTTTTGACTTTCACGCAGACGGCCCGGGTTCGAATCCTAGTCTTTTCCTTCTTTTTGCAATGTAGGAATAATTCAATTTGGTGCACGTTGAGAGCTATATAAAGAATGACATCCTCAATGCATGTAGATTTATAATATTTTTACTTAAAACTAGGCTACTTTTGCGTATAATCATTAATATTATATTCCAAAAAATTATATTGGAAACACGGGGTTTTGAACACCGGTCGCCCGGTTGGCAGGATTGAGCACTACCGCTGCGCCACTGTGCCAGACGGGATGGATACATTGTTTATCCATTAATGGACGAGAGACCCGTGTTTAGAATATTTTTTCTTTTGAATGAAGTTTTATCTCTTTATTCTCAAATGCATTAATGTGACGTCAACGGCTCATTCAATTTCTCAAATCCGTCAAACAGCGCATCTCATCATACATTTTAATCCCAGTTACAATATCACACAAAATCCACAATCCACGCATAGACACTTCAATTTTATGCTTGAATGAAACACAATCCGGGCGCTCCGTTAAGCAAATCTACGGCGGAGAATATATGAAACTAATCAGAGCCAAACGGCCGATAGGTTTCATTCATTAAAAATATCCCCGCGGGATTCACATTTGCAATGCGCCGTTATTAAAATAACCACATGCAGCGTGTATCGCGACTCCGAGCGCCGTATATGACGTGCATTATTTTATTTAGGACAAAGTAAATCTATAGGCTCAATATGATTTATTATCAGCATTTAGTTCTATTATTATACATTTCAAAAGCCCCCTCTAGGAAAACGAAGCACAGAAACATAATTCAGAATGGTATAATGGGATCTAGACTGTGAGAATCATTTCAGGAAGCGAGCTGTCATTTATTTGCGGGGGCGTGGCCATGGTTCATCCGGCTAACTGAAGTTAACCCTGCTCTCGACCAGGCTCAAACTTTTTGATCTGTTGTCATGGTGATTTGGACAATCGCGCGTCGGGGAATGGAAAGGTCCGGCTTAAGTCAGACTAGACTGGAAATTATCCGGCTAACTCAGTTATCCAGGTACGGGGAACGGGGCCCAGACTTGTCAGGGTTAAAATACAAACAAATTCAAAAGGTCCACACAAGAGCAATATCAATCAATAAGAATATTTATTGAATTAAGGCAAAAATCCAGTTTGATAAGCAAGAGAATGGTCATAGGCAGTCTGTTGGTCAAAAACACAAAACAAAAAAAGGGATTGTTCAATAATCAGAGTAGTTGTCCGGTCCAGGGTCAGTACACAAGAGAGAATCTCAGCCAGTCCAGGGTCCAGTACACAAAGAACACCTACTCGCTGTCCTCTCACCTCTCACTACCTCTCACCATCACAACTCTGAATACTAAATCTCTCTCTCTCTCTCTCTCTCTCTCTCTCTCTTTCTATACCACAACTCCAACACCTTACTCCGCTCAACCCACTCCTCTCTATCTCCATGTTAATGTAGTGTGTGGGACGATTGTGTGTGCACGTGAGGTGTGTGTCCACTAATTATGTGCAGGTGTACTATATCAGTGCTAATCAGCTAGTGTGCGTGTGCATGTGAGGTGGGTGTGCCTAAATGCTGTGCAGGTGTGCTCTATCAGTACTAATCAGCTACTTAAGTGACGGATATATCTCCCATCCTTCACGTATCCAAAGGAGGGGGGAGGAGATCTGTCACACTATGTAGTAGGCTACTGAACTGTGGAATTCGTTTTTTTTGGGGGGGCGTGTTTTGGGACTCGACAACACACTGGAGCCATCCTTAGCATAACCTCCCCAAACACTATATAATGACAAGTGCATTAGCATGGTTCTCCCGGAGTTGATACTGTAGTACAGGGGTGCCCAACCTCTTTTGAACCAAGATCTACTTTTTAATTTGCCACCTAGCCGAGAGCTACCAGCCCAAATTTGACCTACTCTCGGCTAGTATTAGTAGTAATAGTATTAGTAGCCTAATACCCATTCAATATGCACATGACAGAAAATATTATATGGCATATAATATTTTCTGTCATGTGCATATTGAATGGGTATATAATATAATATGATATTGTAACAGTGTAGTGTAGGAATTACAAGAATGACAAGACTGTAACTTCTCACGTTGGGCATGCAGGCAGCATGACCCATTTATTTCACACTCTGCATACACACTGATAACACACACACTCAATTCAATGGGCATGAGAAAACATGTGTAGCTTGTGTCGTATATTCTAAGTACCTATACTATGTCAATTACAGTGTACACAGGTTTGCTAAATGGATAGAAGAGGAGCAGACCGTCGGGGGTCTGGCCTAATGACACTTTGTTTTTCTCTTTTATACTTAAGCATGACATCACAGGTTTATGTATCTTGTACCAATCAGGTGTCTTGATACTAAATGGAGGTTTGCTGTTTCTGTATTCTTCAGCTCTCTCTCCCCAGAGCGATTCTCCATATTTGGGCGTTTTGTCAGCCCAGGGCCCCCCTTGTCGTCTGTTGGCTTCTTGATGAGGTGGCATCTTCTCCCCCCAAGAGAGAATTAATTGGCAGTTGTCTTTTCTTTGGTTGGCCGTTGAATACTTGAACCTTTTCTAATTTGTAGCTTTAATGTAATGAGTTGCATATATATTCAGCATTAAACCAATGTAGTCGTTGCCTATAGTTTGATACCAAACTTACTCAATAGGAGATAACACAAACCTGTCTTTACCAGACTGAACTAATGGATTCTAAGATTTCCACTATTTATATATAAACATTCCAACAGAGAATTAGCAGAACATATTCTATTATCTTCACAGACAGTTGAAATTGTAATGACATTCAAATATCCCTTTTCATCTAATAAGTCAGATGTTAATGTAATCTTCAATGTGTATGTAATTTCCTTCAGTTTGATATCAAATAGTCTATCTGAAATACTACAAACCTGTCTATATATTTTACTACAGTTCTAGACTAAGCAGCCTATTTTTGAATGAACTATTATAACAGATATTTGCAGTTTCAGTGATGATGAGAGAGAGATTATTTCTTTAGTTCACAAGGATCACTCAGACCCCCGGAATGTGACTCTGATTACACAGATAAGCCATTTGCTCTTGTGGGGGTTGATTCCTGTTTTCTGCTGTCCTAAAAACGCTCCTTATTCAGCAGCTGAAAACCACTCTGCTCTAAAAGGGCTCACACTATGTTTTTTGCATATGGTTACTTTACACAGACACATTGGCTATGACACAGTTTTATCAAGTCAATATACCATACTTGCAACAGGTTCAAGTGTTGAAAAGTCTGTGAAGCGCTTATCAAACTCTGACAAGATGCTTTGAACTTGCTCCTCATAATGTGTGAAATCAAACTGTGCTGTGTCCTCACCCTGACGTTGAAGTTCTGCTTGCATGTGAGGAAAGTTGCGCAGGTCACTGCGTTGCAGCCTTCTCGCCCACATGGTGAGCTTGCTTTTAAAAGCATTCACTGAGCTGATCATGTTTATTACACATTTATCCTTTCCCTGCAGCTCTAAATTCAGGTTATTCAGCATGCCACTGACATATGAATGCCAAATTCAAAAGCCAATTGTTGTCCTCTAGATGTGTATATTCGGTATGTTTAGCAAGCTTGAGAAACTCTTTAATTTCAGGCAGCAACTCGCTGAATCTCTCCAGAAATGTACCTCTGCTCAGCCACCTTACATCTGTGTGCAGCAGCAGGTCGGTGTGCTCTGCCCCTGTCTCCTCCATATGTGCACGAAATAGCCTCCTCTGTAGGCTCCTTGCCCTGACAGAGCACACAATCTTCATAGCGATATCCATAACTTCCTTCATATTAAAATGTTTACCACACAGCACTTGTTGGTGAATTATGCAGTGGTAATTAAGGAAGTCCGGGAAAGCATCGCTTTTTTTGCACAGTCCGACGAACCCATTATTACTGCTGTTGTGAAGGGCCAGATTAAACCGAATATATATATTTATTTATATATATATATTTAATTGTATTTGTATATTCTCTAATATTCCCTGATATCCCTTGTATATTCCTTGTACAATATGCATTGAATATCCATTCTAGCCTACTGAACATCCCATAATAGTCTCCATTCTACTATTGGTCGAGACCTTGGTGCCAGGCTGCCATACCCCCCAGACCCAGTTCAAACGTACCGCTCAACATGTACGAACAAGTCCTAGTTCCGCGTAGGAATCTGGCTACCGCACCACTAATGGGACTATTTGTTCATAGTGCGTATATATACTGCGCTACTAAAGTAGGACTTCCTTTTCAGTCCAGTTTCTTACCCTCCAATAGAGTCACAGACGTAAAGCCTCCCCGCGACGCCACGTGTGGGAGTAAGGCCAAGGTCGCCTACCATCGGTATTGAGACATCGTGTATATTAATATTTGAATAGTCATATTTGGCACTATATCGTCGAGTTGGACGTAGTCTATTAAGCTAATAATAGTCTGTTAATATATAGTGCTTCGTGCGGTGAGAATACTACCGTAGTCAGTACCCCATCGTTTCGGGCAGAGAACTGGCTGCTTAACCAGGATGATCGACCCCATGTGAGATTGCACCCGAGGAGCCCCAGAGCCGACGAGCGAGTGGACCTGTATACCGGATTATTCTACCGACGACAGCCCGCCTTCCCAGGCACAGATTATGCTTTGTATACATTGATTATTCCATGGATAAAGACCCCCGACACTGCCGTGTGTTGGAACCCCCCCCCCTGGAGAGGACGCAAGGTGAGGAGACGCTCTGCAAGACGAGGTCGCTTCACGTCTCTCCTCCGTGGACCGGAGGACGCCGGCCCACAAAGAGTCCACCTGCTTTCATCTGTGGTCCAAGGATCGCCGGCGCATTGAACGGCACTACAGTGGGTTCACCTGGGATACCCTTGGCCGGATGAGGCAGCCGGATTCTACCCCCCCCCCCCTTCCTACTCCTGTCGGCTTACAAGCGACCGGATTAACCCCCCCTAGTGTATCCAGTATATAATCATTAAAGTATCATTGCTGTTATTCCTTAAACTATTCCAGGTCGTATATGTACCACCTGCGCCTTCAGAGATTGGACATTCTCTATTGATATACCGACGAATACTCTTGCCATAAAAGTGCATACTAATTCCCATTCATAAATGTGATTGATTTGATTAAGTGCTTGCTCTACACACCATCGCTGTGTAGAAATAAAGACCTATTTCTAATTCGTACATTTGTGTTGGATCCGTTTCATCTACGTGACAGTGTTCATCATAATATATTTATGCCGAGTACTGGGTGGCCGAATATTAAGTACAAAGGTAGTGGTAGTAAGTATCATATCTAGTAATACAGTCAGGGAATTGTACCCCTCAGTTACAATTGGTCCTTCGAGCCGGATGGTAATCAGTGTAATATTAATATAGTGTTATTAATATTGAAATGGCCTATGATGAACACTCCACGAAACGATCCTCCTAACCAACGCCCGCAGCGCGAACGACGGCTCCCTCAGTACTTAGAGGCTTACGCTGTCAGTCAACAACCTAGTCTTCTACTAACAGTAAACGCGGTAAAACTAGAAAGTAAAAGTATGTCTAACCCCAACGCCCAGACTACCCCGACCATAGAGGCCCCTACGGGTTCTAATGTAACTGACCAAGTTCACGGTGGGGACCAGTGGGAACCAGACATGACTTCACACCCCGCCAGTACTGAAGAAGTAGTCCCCGATGAGTCCCGGGAGGAATACAACGCTACCGAGAGAGAACTCGGCACGGAAGAAGACGGTGAGAGCACCGTGGAGATAGAGCTCCAAGGCTCCGCAAGGAGTACCCCGAGGGAAGGCTCCCCTATACAACCGCCTTCTCCCAGCGAGGCAGAGAGGACCCTACAGCAGGCTTTCCTCATCAGCCTGAACGCCGCTGCTGAACGCGACAGACTGCAGATCCAGCAGCGGAGCGAAGAAGAGCATATACGTCTAGAAATAAGACGCATTCAGAGGGAAGAGAATGTGGCCCGAGACCGAGCAGACAGCCAGCGAGCAGCTGCTGGTGCTCTACGGGACGCAGAGCGCGACAGACAGCAAGCGCAACTAATAGAACAGCTGATCAGACGGACAACACCCTCTCCCTCCGCCAGAGGCTCCAGGAACTCGTCTAGACACACCTCCAGGGCGGCATCCCCTAGCCGAGTAAACAACCCTGAACTTGACCAACAGACGAGGTCTATACCCCCCACAGACCACCTCCCCCCACCGGTCCAAGCGAGACCTAGCAACCGGGAAGGAGCAGCATATCCTGTGGAGAGGCTAAACCAGAGACTACAAGCACTGGATGACCTAACTGAAGACGAAGAGGAAGAGGAGGAGAACCACGCCCGACGACAGCACAGTACTCTACCGGACCAGGAGGTCCGGTACAGCCCAGGCTATACTCCCACGGAGCTGCGCTACAGACCCCCGACTCTATACACGGGTGAGCACGACGCACGACCCGCACCGAGGAACAGCACCTGGACAAGCGGGCCATGGTACCCTGCCGGTACCAGCCCATACCAAGGAGCGGGAGGAGACTCGCCTAGGAGGCCTCTCCCCCAACGCTCGCCGATGTATCCACAGTCAGCGTCATACATTGGCACGCCTATGGTACCCGACTTCACCCAAGAGAACCGGGCCCAGTATACAGAACTCCGCATGTGTCTGGAGACCATGTTGGTGGATGTATTGGATGAACGCCATAAATACGCCATCCTACTGAAGCACTTAAAGGTACCCCGCGCACATAATATAGCGCTCGCCTACGCGACTTCCACCACCCCATACACAGCAGCGCTGGTAGCATTGGACCAGAGGTATGGGCGCATATGGGATTACGTGATCCAGGAGATCCGACACATCGACCGCTTACCCCCAGCAATAGACAATCGAGCACTGGACGACCTGTCCATCAGAGTGCAGTCCCTGGTAGGGATGTTGGGAGCGCAGAGAGAGAAGGGGAGGCATGAACTTTACGCCAACTCAAATGTGGAAAGGATCTTGGAGAAGCTGCCGCCCGCTCGACAGGAGCGTTTTAGGCGGCAGAGAGACCAACGAGACCCGAATGGCCCCGAACCGAACCCCCTCGATCTAGCAGACTTCCTGGCGAGAGAAGTCAGCAGCCTACGGCTAGATACATTCGGACGGAGCACCCCTGGCTCCAGAGAAGGAACCAGACGACTAAATGATGGAAGAAGATCGGTGACTGTGATGCACCAATCGGAGTCAGTACCGAGCAGCAGGAGCCACAGTACCCCCTCCAGAACGGAGAAGTGGAAGATAGTGTGCCCCTACTGTGAGAAAGAACACTGGCTAGCGCAATGTGACTCCTTCCCCAAGCTGAACGCGGAGGAAGCAAGTCAATGGATAAAGTCCAACAAGCGCTGTTTTCGCTGTGCGCGCTCACACATGGCAGCCGAATGCCGCTTAAAGAAAAGGTGCACCAAGTGCGATGGAGCCCATCTGGACATACTTCACGACAGTAACAGACGGCGCCCTTCACCCGCACCATCCAGCAGCAAAGCGAGCGTCATGTACATCGATCCCGCCAGCAGCAGTGGAGCCCGAGTACTCCTAAAAGTAGTGCGTGTGACACTAAGCTACCAGAATAAAGTCCTGGACACTTACGCCGTCCTCGATGACGGGTCAGAGAAGACCCTTCTGCTCGCCTCCGCTGCGGCCCAGCTAGGGCTGCGGGGAAGCGAAACCCAAATGACAATTCGGACAATAAGACGAGATTTGAAGACAATAAAGGGCGAGAATGTCTCATTCTCTATCGCAGCAAGCGGCCAGCCTGAGCGACGGTACCAGATTACAGACGCTTTCACCAGCCAAGAAATAGGACTGTCGCGGTACACATACCCCGTCGCCAAGCTGATGGAGAAATATGTACATCTGCGCAAGTTACCGATCCCGCTCATAGACAATGCTATGCCGACCCTGTTGATAGGCTCCGACCATGCAGACCTCATTGTCCCGATAGACCGGGTTCATACCGGACCCCGAGGCTGTCCTGCAGCAGTCGAGACCCGTTTGGGATGGACTCTCCAAGGCCCGCTCGCCAAATCTCTCAACCGAAGTACAGCCACTAGATGTCTCCACTCCCGAGTCACAGAGGGAGAAACCGCACTCCTGCAACACGTAGAGCGGTTATGGACCTTGGAACAAATGCCCTTTAAGAACGGAAAGAAAGACATTCGCTCTAAAGATGACATTTACGCCATTCACCTCCTCGAGACAGGGACCAAGAGAGTCCCGGTCAACGGCGTGTTGAGATACGCCACGCCACTCCTGCGGCGAGAAGGAATGCCTACTTTCCACGCCAAGACAGACGCCACAGAACGGTACCTGCTGAACACGGAGCGGCGCTTAGCCAAGAACCCCGCCCAAGAGAGTGTATACCGCGCTGAGATTGAGAAGCTCATCACAGCGGGACACGTCACAAAGATGGACATTAAAGAGGCTGACCAGACCACTGAATCGTGGTACGTGCCTCACCACAAGGTCCATCACAACGGTAAAGACCGCATAGTATTTAACTGCAGCTACCAGATCGGATCCCAAAATCTGAATAAAGAGTTACTGCCCGGTCCCACACTCGGCCCCTCCCTACTCGGCGTTCTACTCCGCTTCCGCCAGGAAAAGGTGGCCATCAGCGGGGACATTAAAGGAATGTTCCTGCAGGTGAGATTAGTAGAGGAGGACAAGCCCCTGTTACGGTTCCTATGGAGAGAGAAGCCAGGAGATGAGCACCCAGCCATCTACCAATGAGAAGTCCTCCCCTTCGGAACGACGTGCAGCCCCTGCTGTGCTACATTTGCACTACAGAAACATGTAGCAGAGGACCCAGCAGCGGACGAAGAGGTCCGACACAGCGTAAAGAACAGCTTCTACGTAGACAACTGTCTACAAAGCCTTTCAACCCAGGAAGAAGCCGAGGCTCTCCTGATTAAACTCCGCGCCTCATTGATCAAAGGCGGCTTTGATCTCAGGCAGTGGGCCAGCAGTGATCCGCAAGTACTGCGCAGCCTCTCCTCCGAGGACAAGGCAGCCAGCAGCGAGACCTGGATGGCTACAATCCCGGGAGAAGCCCAGGAGATGACCCTGGGATTTGTGTGGCGATTCAAAACAGATTCGCTTCACTACAGACACAAGCCCCTGACTACGGAGCAGGGAAGGCCGGCGGCGGCGCCGACCACCAGACGGAGTGTGTACACAACACTCGCCCGACAATATGACCCGCTAGGATGTATTCTACCGTACACCACCAGGGCAAAAATGATTGTACGAGCATTGTGGGACAAGGACCAGGGCTGGGACGACCCCATTCCCGCACACCTTGCATCCACCTGGAGAGAGTGGGAGATGGAGCTCCACTCACTCCCAGGCGTTAATATGCGCCGAAGCTACTTCCCACCCACGGTGAGGCCAGAGACATGTAAAATGGACTTACACGTCTTCAGTGACGCCTCAGAGGTCGCATACGGATCAGTAGCCTACTTGCGGGCCCACGAAAAGGAGGGAGAGATCTACACAGCATTTGTCCTCGCCCGCTCGAGAATAGCCCCACGCAAGCAACAATCTATCCCACGTCTAGAGCTCTGCGCAGCTCTAGCCGGAGCGCACCTAGCCACGCTCATCCAACGTGAGCTCACCATACCGGTGTCTAGAACAATCCTGTGGTCAGATTCCACGACAGTACTCGCCTGGATCAAATCGGACTCATGCAAGTACAAAGTCTTCGTGGGAGTCAGAGTCACCGAGATCCAAGACTTAACCGAAGAGTTAACCGGAGAAACAGAGTGGCGCTACGTTGATACAAAACAGAACCCAGCTGACGTCATCACCCGGGGGATGCCCCTGGATGACCTCACCCGTCGCAATGTCTACAGTGACGGCCCCGCATTCCTAAGACTCCCGGAAGGACAGTGGCCCATGCCTATCCCGAGGGAAGCAAGTCCAGAGGAGGCTGAGAATAAGAAGCCTGTGTTCTGTGGATTGAGCACTGTTATCTCCGCAGACCCCAACACACTCCTGATGGGGCGGCTAGATCCCGCGTTACCCCAGACAATGTACCGGCCTGAAGAAGCGAACGGCCGACGAATGTGGAGGTACAGCCAAGTATTAGCCGACAAGTTTTGGAGCAGTTTCCTACTGCACTACCTACCGTCTCTACAGACCCGCCAGAAGTGGGTAAAGGAGAGAGACAATTTGACAGAAGGAACAGTCGTCATGATTATTGATCAATCACTGCCCAGAGCTATGTGGCCGGCCGGCCGCGTAAGCAAAGTGATCACCGGTGCCGACGGCAAGGTCCGAGCAGCTGAAGTGCTTGTCCAGGGTCGCACTTACACCCGTCCCGTGGCGAGGCTCATAGAACTGCCCCGACTCCCAGACACAATCGATGATGACCATGACCCTATAACCATATGACTTTGTGAAGTTGACTGACCCCTACAGCAAACCCTTATGTGTAAATAGACAACGCGATTAATCTGTCTCTGCTTAACTGATTAGGTCTGGGACCAATCAGGGGGTGGCTGTTGTGAAGGGCCAGATTAAACCGAATATATATATTTATTTATATATATATATTTAATTGTATTTGTATATTCTCTAATATTCCCTGATATCCCTTGTATATTCCTTGTACAATATGCATTGAATATCCATTCTAGCCTACTGAACATCCCATAATAGTCTCCATTCTACTATTGGTCGAGACCTTGGTGCCAGGCTGCCATACCCCCCAGACCCAGTTCAAACGTACCGCTCAACATGTACGAACAAGTCCTAGTTCCGCGTAGGAATCTGGCTACCGCACCACTAATGGGACTATTTGTTCATAGTGCGTATATATACTGCGCTACTAAAGTAGGACTTCCTTTTCAGTCCAGTTTCTTACCCTCCAATAGAGTCACAGACGTAAAGCCTCCCCGCGACGCCACGTGTGGGAGTAAGGCCAAGTTCGCCTACCATCGGTATTGAGACATCGTGTATATTAATATTTGAATAGTCATATTTGGCACTATATCGTCGAGTTGGACGTAGTCTATTAAGCTAATAGTCTGTTAATATATAGTGCTTCGTGCGGTGAGAATACTACCGTAGTCAGTACCCCATCGTTTCGGGCAGAGAACTGGCTGCTTAACCAGGATGATCGACCCCATGTGAGATTGCACCCGAGGAGCCCCAGAGCCGACGAGCGAGTGGACCTGTATACCGGATTATTCTACCGACGACAGCCCGCCTTCCCAGGCACGGATTATGCTTTGTATACATTGATTATTCCATGGATAAAGACCCCCGACACTGCCGTGTGTTGGAACCCCCCCCCCTGGAGAGGACGCAAGGTGAGGAGACGCTCTGCAAGACGAGGTCGCTTCACGTCTCTCCTCCGTGGACCAGAGGACGCCGGCCCACAAAGAGTCCACCTGCTTTCATCTGTGGTCCAAGGATCGCCGGCGCATTGAACGGCACTACAGTGGGTTCACCTGGGATACCCTTGGCCGGATGAGGCAGCCGGATTCTACCCCCCCCCCCTTCCTACTCCTGTCGGCTTACAAGCAACCGGATTAACCCCCCCTAGTGTATCCAGTATATAATCATTAAAGTATCATTGCTGTTATTCCTTAAACTATTCCAGGTCGTATATGTACCACCTGCGCCTTCAGAGATTGGACATTCTCTATTGATATACCGACGAATACTCTTGCCATAAAAGTGCATACTAATTCCCATTCATAAATGTGATTGATTTGATTAAGTGCTTGCTCTACACACCATCGCTGTGTAGAAATAAAGACCTATTTCTAATTCGTACATTTGTGTTGGATCCGTTTCATCTACGTGACAGTGTTCATCATAATATATTTATGCCGAGTACTGGGTGGCCGAATATTAAGTACAAAGGTAGTGGTAGTAAGTATCATATCTAGTAATACAGTCAGGGAATTGTACCCCTCAGTTACAACTGCCAACCATGGCTGGTGCACCATTGGTTGTAATAGAGATGAGTTTATGGAGGGGCAGTTTGCTCTGCTTAGCGAACTCCATGAAGGCTTGAAAGATGTCTTCACCTTTAGTCTGTCCTTTAAGAGGCAATATGGTGAGCAGCTCTTCTTTTGCGCTCATGTCGTCAAAGCCCATTCTAATGTAAATACATAGCTGTGCCACATCTACCATATCAGTCGATTCATCAAACTGCAGGGAATAACAGTCACATGTATTAATGTCCCTATATGAATTGAAAATGGGGGACCCTGATGGAAACAAGACAAACGTCTTTCTCAGGTCTGCATCCCCTTAACAATTGTATGTATTGAGCTGTACTGTATTGTACCCATTCTGCAATCTGTTAAATAAAGTTTTCATTCATTCATTCATCCTCATGAGTTGCTTGTGAACATCTTCGGACATTACCTCACAGCGCCGGGTCACAGTATTACGTGACAGCTGAAGGTCTTTGACAGCATCCATAATCTCTGTGTGATACTTGTAATTACCGAAGAGTGAATCGGCAGCCACAGTCAATGCCTCTTTTACACAGTCGCCGTCTTTGAAGGATTTTTCCTTTTTAGCGAGAACATGACTGACACGATAAGATGCAATTGTTGCAGCTTTTGCCTTGGTTTTGGGCTTCGTAAAAGTGGACTGTTGTCCCACTAGTGAAGACTTCATCTACTGGAGTTATGTTCTTCGTAGGACTGTTTTTTTGGAGGAAAATCCGTGTGGTGTTTCTTGTGCATCGTACCCTTTTTCGGCACGGACACGGTTTGTTTGCAAATCAGACAGACTGATTTTGCGTTGAAATAAACAAAAAAGTAAGCCTCCTCCCACTCTTCATGGAAATTATATGTTTTTGGTCTTTTGGCTGCTCCGGTTCTGCTGGTGGTGATCTTGCTTGCAGCGCTGACGCTGGTGCTTTCCGGTAGCTCGGCGCCGATTCCTGCCAAGCACACCGACGGTGTTGTCGGCACCAAGCTGACGGCGTTGGCGCTGCTGTTTGGCGGCGGCAGCTCGTCGGAGGGTCCTGGCGCTTGCTGGCATTGTTGAAAAGTAGCGTCCTCTGAATGAACCTCTTCTTTGCTGGTGGTGCTCCGTTCATCTTGCAGTTTCTTGAGTGACTCAAGGCTGGTCTCAGAGCCACGTTTATACTGTACCTGCCAGGTGATGGGCCCCGACCCCCACTCCTGCCACTCCATGAAGACAAAGGCATCAATTTGCATCCCTATGGGTGAGGCTCGCTGTCCGGAATGTAGACGGTATCGATTGGCTCAGGCTGCCTGACTACCTGGCCATCCACAGGACTGCTTGAAAGTTTTTGGTCCTCCCCTCCAAATCAAATAAAATTAAATGATTTTCCAAAATAATCTCGCGGTCTACCGGTCGATCGCGGTCGACTGGTTGGGCACCACTGCTGTAGGTGTAGCTAAGCAAAGCTAATGCTAACCGTTTAATGTATGTGAATGGAACATGCTAAAACAATTAGCGCCACACTGTACTCTGGGCAGTATACTGTAGTTAAATAAAAACACAGATTTGGATGGTCTGTGTAATTAGTCAAGCTTTCTAACCAAGTAGGGTCCCTGATAGATTTGGTAGTTCATGGCAAAACGTTTTAGTGAAAAATAAAATGGCACGATGTTGTGTTCTGTAATGCATGTGAAAGCTGTACTTCCCAAGAGTCTCCACTATGGGGCGTAGTTGATACAATGCCATGTTATGCCTACAGGAAGTGAGAAGAAGAGGACACGTTGCTTGATGATGAGAGAACATGCTGTACCATGCTAACCTGCTTGACTAAAAGGCTAAAAGAGTAACCTGCTTCCTGAGTCTTATTAGTACACCTACCTACATTACGAAATACTACGTACGTATGACATAACACACTTGAGCTCCCACAATCCAGAGAAATGGTCTGAGCAGCCTAGTGAGTCATTTTTGAGCTGGGTTTTATAATGTTTTTAATCATACAAATTTGGCTGGGTGGTTAATAACATCTTCTTCTGTGGTCTGACAAACTCACAACATAATTTATTTTTACTTGACCCTGACTTTAAGAAGTTCACCTCCACAAATACTCTCTCTATCTCTCTCTCTCTCTTTCACACTCTCTCTCTGTCTCTCTCTCTCCTTCTCCATCGCTGTGCCACTTCCTCTCTCTCTCACTCTCTCTTTCCCATTAATTTCTATCTATCTAATAAGCAACATTTATATGACATATAGGGATCTTCATTAACATTAATTACATGTATATTTAGCTACAGTGGTTATTAAATTCTGCCGTATTGTGGTTTAACAAAATGATATGATTGGTAACCACTTGGCAGACAACACTACATACATCACAGAAGACGTCAGCTCATGGTTCAGAGAAAACCTGAGGAGCCAACACTAAATAACACTAAAGAACACTGAATGTAATTCTCAAATCCGTGTTATGAGCGCTACAGTACCTGCTATGTTCTCTGTATGTGTTGCGTCGACAAAGAGGTAATACCTCCCTGGTTGCCGGTTTCTGCATACAGTGCAGTAATGTCAGCTTGTATCAGTCATATCATGGCCCTGACACCTATCATGTTCCCCAGTCTAATTCCCATCGCCTGACCCAACCACCCTGCACTTGAGAGGCTGATGTCTGGAGATGTCGCTGACTTCTCCATGGGATCTCATTAGAATCCCCTACAGTCACTCAATCACCTGAGCAGTGACAGGCCTATGTCGTACACACACACACACACACACACACACACACACACACACACACACACACACACTCACACACACACACACACACACACACACACACACACACACACACACACACACACACACACACACACACACACACACACACACACACACACACACACACACACACACACACACACACACACACACACACACACACACACACACACACACATAATGAAACATACAAGATTGACACTGCATCATACGCATATGCAGACACACACACACATATAAACTACCTACAATCATATGTGTGCCTGCGCTTACGAGTCTGCATCATATTCCCTTATATACACACACACACGCACGCACGCACGCACGCACACACACACACACACACACACACACACACAGAGCCTTTTAGAGTTTATAACCAAGGCGATCAGCCCTCCAGGGCTCATCAGCCGGCCCGTGCCTCTTCACATGCTCTCTGCCGTTGAGGCTGGCGCTGGTTTGTGATTGCCCTGACAGCTCCATTAAGAAAGAGAAGGTGATTGCATTGTGCTCCAGTCCCATAGCGTGCATGGCTAACCAGGTCTGGCAGTCTCTGGGAGGAAGCACCTCTAGCTCTGTTCTGTTGTGTTTGTGTCAGGTCTGACACAAAGCTTTCATATGAAGCTTCACCGCTCACCAGCGTCCAATGTGCTGGGGTTGTTAACGGACGTGAGTGTCTCTCATCCTGTTGCTCGTTCTGTTGTTGTGGCAAGCGATTGTCTCTGGGGTGTTTACTAGAAACTGTAAAAGCAGCATAGCCAGTGTCATTGGGTGAGACATGGTATGAGTGAATGTAACATTTGCTATTGTGAATGCAAACACAAATAAAATGTAAAGGCGCACTTCACCCAAAAAAACAATACTGATTTATTTTGCACATCCTTTCACACACAACACAACACGGTTTTGCACACATTTCATTTAGTTTGACATTTATTGAGAGTAAATGTAAAATTAGTTTGAATATGGCCACCAGTGATTGGATCCTTGTGTTGTGTTAATTACAGCTCTATGCAATTAGTAGATCAGTGGTTCTCAACCTTTTTTGTGTCAACGTTGATGTCCATATTTCATAACGCCCCCCCTAAACCCCTTACACCCAATGGGAATAACATTTTCGGCCCTCAATTATGATTATTCTGTTTATCATGGGTATCTATGAAATTCTCTGCATTAATGTTTCTATTTGGCTCAGTTTGTTAGGTTAATTAAGTCTGTCAGTGTTGTGTCAAATGAACGCTTCAAATTTCTCATTTGATTTTTTTACTACCATCTGTGTATAAATTACAAAAAGGAAAAATTTTCTTAGCTAAAGAGTGTCACTTTCCCTGTTTCTGAAGTGGGATTTTGATTGTGTTCACTGCATGTAGGCCTCTCTCTGGTTCCAGTCAAGTTGTTGTTCTGATATTAAATGATAATGAATCAATCAAATAAACTAGCCACCCCTTTGAGCATCTCAATGCGCCCCTTTCAACAATTCTGCACCCAGCACCCCCCAACACTATCTGAACGCCCCCTGGGGGGTGGTATCGCCCCCATGGAGAAAACCTAATGTAGATGACAAATAGGCGTACCTTGTCCTACAGCTACCTTATCATTTCATTGAGCTGTAATTAAAACAACACCACACCAAGGATTCAATATCCCAGATGGCATCACTGGTGGCCATATTCGAACTAATTTACTTTCAATAACTGTCAAACTGAATGAATATGTGCAGCATCATTATTTTTTCTGTGAAGCGCCCCTTTCTGCAGTAAAACTAAAAAGAACATGTTATAATGGACTCAGCAACCCACAGCAACGGGTAATCAGTTACAGGTGACATTAAAATGCATTTAAAACACCAAGTTAAGTCTAAATATATATTTTGCCAGAGGGGTTTGCAAACATGGAACAGACAGAGGGCTGTGAAAACCAGGTACTGAAACTGGAGACTGGATGTTTAACAAAACGTGAGAATGGATCAATATGAAGGAGCTTAACCGAAGAAAATCATTTTGAAAGGTTATTCATTCTGATCACATGAGTGGCAAATAGAATAGCGCCAAGATCTGGATTAAATCAGACAAGATCGGATGGAGATCTCCCTGACATTCCCAAACAGAACTGCTCAAAGCAAGCGTTGTTGGTTTATGTCACATATCTGGTCCTGTTGATAAAAGATCTAAACTGTTGCCATACTGTATCTAAGTGACAGGCTCCCTGTGGAAATCTGTCAGAAACATGTCATACACATGGTGGTTTGATCATTCCAATCTGTTAATTTATATTTTCACTTAAACTAATAAGAAGACATGAATTTCCTGTTTGCTCTATCTCTCCCTCAGATATTCAGTGTTTTGGATCCACAAAGCTAGGATCAAATAGCAGGTTCTGCTGTGCAAACCGCTTCCTCTGGTGCCTGATGGATCCCTTATCGAAGGAGGCCTTTGAGGAGGATAAATATCTTTGCACACAATAGCTGATTGGAAAGACAGGTAGTCACTACTCATTATACAGGATGTCAGACAGAGCTCAGAACAGCTAACCGGGAGTGTCCTTTCGTCACCAAGGTCACAAACACAAACGGTGCCCAGAGAGAGTACAATGCATGAGCACACGGTGAGGTTGTGAGGTTAGTGTCTGTGTGTGTGTGTGCAATATGTGTGTGTACAGCATGTGTGCACACACGTATGTTTATGCATATATTTTAGTGTGTGCATGAATCTGCGCAATATACTGTAGGCTATAGGGCTGATCAGCCTGTGCTTTGGTGCAGAAAGTTACAGAGGCACAAGGATGAGCGTGTGGGAATATGTTTCACATCAGGCAACGGGAAGTATTTTTGGGGAATTCATTTCCAGCATTCTCCATTGACTTGCATGTAGTCATTGGTGTAGTACACCTTTTCACTGCCAGGGGGCAATGACAACAGCTTCAAATGCTGCCACTAAGACTACTGCCGGGGGTAAGCACAGAGACAGTGCAATGCTACAGACAGTTAGATGGCCATAGGATCATCACAGAGACTACAGACAGTTGGCCACTCCCTCCATCCCAGTGTGGTGGAACACGAGATGTTCATTATGCGCATGGTAAAATCTTCATGGTGGATACTAATTTATTCAATCAAATACAAATTCAGGTTCAGGAGTTTAGTAGAGGACTTGATTTCTCTGACCAGGAGAAAAAACCAAGGTCCCCCCACCCCAATAATAAAAATAATAATAATAATAATAATTATTATTATTATTATTAAAAAAGAATTACAAGTCGATTATTAATTTCAATATAGAATATTCGTTGACAGCCCTACAAGTACAATTAGTGACTGCACACTACATCACCCCTGAGTGGAACATGGAAAGCCAAACTTTCCCCCACTGTACCGAAAACCCGTACCGAACCTTGACTTCAAAACCGAGGTACGTACCGAACCGTTGTTTTTGTGTACCGTTACACCCCTAGTATAAAAACCGTCACTTTGAGACGAGCAGAAAGATGTGTCTCCTAAATTCCTTATGCCGACTCGAGATTAATTGTTCTTCATCATTGAGGTTTTGCTGGAGGTTGTATTCGTCTTCTTCATGTTTTTCTCTATTCTGACCTGTTTCCCGGGGCCCTCCTTTTTATAACAGAGTCGCCGGTCCCTGTGTGACCTCACAGGAAGTGACATCACAAAAGGGTCTCCCCCCCAATCAAAGCTATATGTTTGAATTTGAAAATAGGGGCAGTCATTGTCCCCAACTGCTGCCAGCCTTACCTTCTTAATACCAAAATAGTTGTATGTCCAAATCAACTTAAATCATTAATTTGTTTAGTATAATAAACACATATTACTCTATGTCTGATTCTGGAGCACATTTCAGTATTACTCTTCACAATTTTCACCATAGTATACACAATTGACAATTATATTGGTCCAACCACCTGTTTTACTCATTAGTTTAAATGAGGTTTTACCTGAAAACATATCATTCTAACCAGTTGACTTACTCTTTGTCCAATTTAATATTTGCAATAGTTTACAACCATATACGTTGGCCTAGGAATTAGACTCTAAACCATTTTGAATATTGGCAATTTGTTCCAAATATATGTTTTGCATCTTAGACCTGTGATTCTGGTTATAAACATCTCATATCTAATATCATCACATTCATCTAATTGAGCATATCATTTCAGTGATAATGGCAGTTCAATTTGAGATATATTTGATATAGAAAATTACATTCTAAAGTTGACAGATTTCCTTAATAATGAAAATCCTAGAACCTCCTCTCCCAGCTGTCTGCGTTTCTGTATCACAGAGGAAGTTGGCTTCTCACACCTCTGTGGTAACCGGCACTGTTCTATTGTTTCCTGATAAACAGCTGCCAGGCCTGCGTTTATATGTAAATGTTTTTATCAGCTGACGACATTCCAGTTTTCAGTCACACTCAGAAATCCCCACACTATTGACCCTTGGTGAGGCTGGGCTGATCATGTGGTTTTAAAACAATTATTGGGTTATATTGGAAGATAAATACTGATTAATAAAAGACTGGTATTGTGAAGCATTCATGATACCACACTAGCCTAACAGCTAGGAGAAGGAGATACAAGCCGGTTTTACTCGATTGTCATGGGGAACGTCAACTCTCTGTCTAATAAGTGTAGGTAGACAGGTTAGAGGCACTTGTGAAGAACCAGCAAGCCTACCGTGAGTGTAGTCTGATGTGCTGACGGGGAGCTGGCTGAAGAACAACATCCCGGATTCCTGTGTGGATATATCTGGCTTCACTGCGGTACGTGCGGACAGAGACGGCAGAGCGAGTGGAAAGAACAAGGGTGGGGGACTGATCTTGTATGTGAACAATAAATAGTGTAACCCCGGTCATATCACTGTGAAGGAGAAGATGTGTTGTTTACATTCCACAAGTATGTAAACAACTGTACTGCATGCTGGGGCGGACCTTCCTACAGGCGATATAGACGGTCGCCTAGAGCGCCACCCAGAGGGGGGCGCCAAAAAAATATATATATTCATTTTAAATTTTTTTTTCTTGGCGCAGTTTTGGCGCCCCCCTCTATATCTGCAACCATTATTTTTACATAAAAAAAAATCGAACATAAGGGAAAATGAGTCAGAAATCTAAAACGGTCGGTCGGTCTGAGCCTCAGCTTTAGGTGTTCACAGTCAGAACATGCTAGAGCGCTGTGCATTGATGGGTATCGGTCAAGTGTTTATAGAATTGAGCGTTGAGGAAAGAAAGACTAACGTTAGAGAACTATGAAGAGGCAAAAGCCATCCGGCCATCCAGTTTAAAAAGAGAAGAAGGGACTAAACACGTTTCGCAATTATGCCACATCAATGTGGAACGCAAACAAGTGTGTGCTAAAGAGGAGCTTAAAGCAGGCCAAGGAGGACTACAAATGGAAAGTGGAGAGAAAGCTGCAGCACAACAACAGCAGAGAGGTGTGGAGGGTATGAGGATCATCACTGGCTACAAACAGAACAACAGCCAGGCAACAGCGGGTGATGTGAACAGGGCCAATTAGTTCAACCGGTTCTACAACAGGTTTGACATGGCGGCCTGTGTCTGCTCAACCGCCGGCACAGCCTCACCCATCCTCTCTTCCACCACTTCAGTTGCAGTTTCCCCTCCACCACCATCTCCTCCCTTCTGTCAGAGCCCCATCACTGCGGCTGCACCTCCTCCTCTTAGAAAAAATGGCAGGTGGACAGAGAAATCCTGGATATATGGCACTGGGTACCGGTCATGAGTGGTGATGTTATTTAGGCGACGGAAATCACCACACATACGCCACTTCCCGTCTGCCTTGGGGACCATGTGTAGTGGGGAGGCCCAAGGACTGTTGGACCGGCGCACAATGCCGAGCCGTTCCATCGTGGCAAACTCCTCCCTGGCTATTGCCAGTTTAGCAGCATCCAGGCGGCACGCTCATGCATAAACCAGCGGCCCCACCGTTGGGATGTAATGTTCCACCCCATGCTTGGCGACAGAGGCAGAGAAAGTCAGGGCAGGAAGTCAGGGCAGGAGGCGCTGGTACATATCGCCTGTGGCGAGCATATTGGCAAGGGCAGGCGGCCCTGCCCCACCCCAGTGTGCAGGGGTATGTGTCAAAGGACACAGAGCCAATCAGCCGACGGTTCGCAACGTCCACTAACAGTCTGTGAGCACACAAAGTATCCGCGCCCCCTATATAGGCACCGACACTGAAGCAATAATAAATTCCCAGCCAAACTGCTGTCCATGTAAACACATAATCACGTACCTGGTACAAAACGTACGGATGGAAGTCCCATTAGCCGTGTCCAGCGGTGGTCCATGTCCGTTTCCTAAGGCGTCTGAGGCCGACGCAGGCAGGACAGCTTGTTGATATTGACGCCAGCGCTCATAGCCGATAACGAGTGCCAGCTCTTGCGTTTCCCTGTTTACCAAAATTGCATGGTGGAACACAGCGCTTTGCTTTGTTGCCAAACCGGTGATGATAGTAACAAAGCCCACTATTATCCCTCTGTGTCTGATCCCTGCGATCAGACACCCGATCAGACACAGCAGCCACAAAGTACTGACGGGAGGCCAGTAGTATTTTGTCCGCCTTCTCCGCTAATCCACGGTAATCCTTGGTGTGCACGAGAGGCAAGCTGGCCAGAGCCGTGGGCACCAGAGTCGGGAGTTGATGCAGGAAAAGGTGTACAAAAATAAAAGTAGCGCCACCTGAACCGAGCAGTGCTAGCATGTTCTCAATCAGTTCTGTTGGCTTACTGTCCCCCAATCCATTGAGGGACAATAGGCGCTCTGCATCTGACAGCTGGAACAACTGCAACAGCTGCTCTTTGAGCGTGTTTTATTTGCTGACTGCTGGTGGTTCTCTCAGGAATCCCATCACTCAGCGAGTAGTGGAGGAATCCAATGCTGCGACTACATGATAGTATTTAGTGTCATCCGCCGTTATTCCGCGGAGGTGAAATTGTGCCTGGATATGCTGAAACCACGGGCGAAGTCATGTTGCCAGAACTCTGGCAGCTTGACTGTAGCCGCATACACTGCGGCAGCAACAGCCGCTGGAGCCTCGTTATTGTTCAATATTTCACAATCAGGGTCACCACTGTGAAAGTTGATAAATGAGTCGAGGAGATGGAGTATCAAGTCTCTGAGCTTTACAAATCCAACATAACCAAGGTACAGCCACACCCTTAAGTCAACTCCTCCTTACCACCCAATCAGTGTCCATTCTGAGGTGAGACACCTCCATCTACTGTCCACCACAGCTTAGATGTTTACTACACTTGATCTCAAGAAGGTGCTGAATGAGCTCAGTGGCAATTTTTCACATCTGGTCAATGTTCGCATGGTGTTATAAGAATAATAATTTATATTCTCCTTTGGTTCATTACAATTTACTCAAGCATAGTAACAGACACAATATTTCTGACACTGGGAATACATTCCCTGAGGTCCCTAGATGTCCCTAGATACCAAGAACATGCAAATAGACCTTGTAGAAGTGGAACAACTTCTAACTAAAAACTAGTTTTCTGAAAACATAGCTAGGCACATTCCGCTGTGATCACCTTTTCCTCTAAAGTTAAACTGTAAACGTCTCTCACATCATCACATCATAATAACAAAGCCAAATCTTTGCTCACCTGGATGGTGTAAAGTGGGGGAGGGGTTATGTATATTGCAATGGTCCTTGGGTAAAGTAGTCCAGTATGCATCATTAACAGAAGCAGCTCCAAGCTTTTCAAGGTCTCTGGCTCAAAACTAGCTAATCAAAAATCAGCATGGTTCATAAGACATATTGAAAAGTATATCTGCCCAATTTGTACAAGTGATGGCTTATTTTGAAGGTATGAACCTGTAATTTCATATAATCTAAAGATGTTTTGCAAATGTGTTCGCTTAGGTACGGGTAGTTGTGTACACACTGTACACATTTAATTATTTTACTTCAAGTATTCATTGTATTCAAATGGTCATTCAAGTGTTCAAGTATTCATTCTTAACTCCATGTCTGCCTGTCTCTTAGCAATAAACAAATGGATGACCAATAATTTCCTAAAATTAAATGAGGACAAAACTGAAATCCTACTAGTTGGACCTATAACCAAAAGAGAAATGCTGCTGAGCAACATGGGGCAACTTACTCCTTGGATTAAACCCAAAGTTACAAGTCTTAGTTACCAAGTCACACATCAAAAAGGTGACAAAAACATCATTCTTCCACCTTAGAAGAATTACACCCATTTATAAATAAAAAAGACGCTGAAAAACTGATTCATGCCTGTAAATAACCCCAAGAATGGTTTATTATTTTTTGAGTAATTACATGTGTAATATTTATGTTTAGGAATATTTACATTACATTTACATTTATATATAATATGAATATCCAGGACTTTTTTGTTATTAGAATTGATAGAAGCCTGTGTGTGTGACTTTAATTTATGTAAATCCATGTCGCGAGGCAACAGTGTTTTTTGGTCGCTGTCACTTTCTTTTGTTGACAGTTTGACAGTGCATTGCGAGAGAAGGAATACGCAACAAGTTTTAATGGACTCGTATGAGGCCATATCTCTTACGGTGAGAATGTTATTGTTTTAAAAAAGGAATGTAATACGATGTAAAAGGATAAATAAAACAGTGATTATACCATCAGTACGTTTATAAGCCACTCAATATACGGGGATCCGTTACAGTAAGAGATTCACCTCTCCAACCGGCAATCAACTGTCTGCTCTCTAACGGAGATTACAACCAACCGTCTACTCTTTAACGGAGATTACAACGAAAAGGATGACTTCCTTGAATAAAAGGACATTATGGATCTAAAGGAACACTTTTATGGATGGACAGGACTACTTTTATGGACAAAAGGTCTCTGAGCAGCGTTGAGTTGAAGCGGTTGTGATAAAAGGAGCAACGGAAAAAGTCAAGGAATGTATGGATCTGGTGCTATTTTGCGCGACAAGGATATTATGGAACAACAGATTGAAATTCGCCAAAAGGTAGGACTAATTCAAAAGCACAGAGAAATGCCCGAAACAGAAACAGAACAAGCTGTCAGACAAGAAAAAAGGGGACATTGCAAAACAAAACAAATCTTGCTGAACTGTATGAGGAAGATAATGATGCAGATTTACTTAGGCTGTCAGAAAGAGTGCGAATCCCAACGGAAAAAATTCTAGTTTACCGTGAAGATGAACAGAACAAACGGGAAAAGAGACTTTTTAGTCTTTATGAACAGTGGAAAGCCCAAGCACGTGAAACACGGAAATACCTAAAATCTGACATAACAGATAATCAATTAGCACACCTTGCAGACAATTTGGAAAAAAGGAAATTTGACATCATGAAATTATATGATGAACTGAGAGTCCACGGCACACCTGACACTGAGCTAAGGTGCAAAGTTGATGCTTGTGCAGCAGTAACGAGTGACATTGTCAAAATACTGAATGAGAGACTGACTGGTGTAAATGGAGAATACAATGCAGAACATGAAGGACAGTGCTTGCGTGAGCTAAGTAAGCCTCACTATGCCCGGTCCATTTTTAGTTCCTCTGCTTCAGAACTGTCTGGCAGTCATTATTCCATACACTCAAATGTTGCAGCCAAGCGAGCAGAAGCAGCGGCAGAGTTAGCTGCAAAGGAGGCTGAATATAAGATGCTATTGGAGGAAAAGAGACAAAAGGAAAAAATCTGAGCTTTAGCGGAAGAACACAGGAAGGAATTGGATGAACACAAGGCCGAATTTGAAAGATTAGAAGTTGAAAAAGACTTAAAGGCTGCCCAAGCAAGATTTGAAGTTTACAACAGAGAAGTGAAAGAGGAGTCTGATGTTCGGTCTGCCCATGTCTCTCTGCCATTCAGCTCCAACCCCCCTGCAACAATGCACCCTCGCATAGCTGCCCCTCCATCTCCTCCTGTTGATGTAATTTGCCTAGCACAGGCTATCCAGGACAGCATTGCTATTAACAGACTTCCAATGCCGGAGCCTACCGTGTTTAATGGCAATCCAATTGACTTTGTTGAATGGAAGTCTTCATTTATGTCTCTCATAGATGGTAAAAACATTTCCCCTGCCGACAAGCTGCACTACCTCAAGAGATATGTAGGTGGTGGGCGGCTAGGTGGTGTAGTGGGCAAGGCGCTCGCCACCAATGCAGGAGACGCTGGGTTCGAGCCCAGCTCTCCGCATTGCTATCAGCTTGGCTGGTTGTTCATACTAACACAATTGGCAGTGTTAGGGGTGGGAAATCTGATGGGTGGGGATCGGACGTTGTGGACAGCGACTCCTACAGGTCGGTTGGTGTGCCTGCGCAGCAGAATCAGGTAGCGACGGGGGCGGCGTGTCCCTCCCACGCAGACCCCCGCCGCTGAGAGATCGTGCTGTGCAGGTGAAAAGATGCAACGGCTGCTTCCTCGAGTACCGGAGGGGACACGTGATGTAAGGCTTCGTCCACATTGCAGCCGGCTTGTGGGAGGCATGGCCTAACAGCGTTCGAGACAGGGGAGGGTAGAATTGGACGATACAAAATTGGGATGGGAGAAAAATTGAAAATGGGAGAAAAAGTAGATAAAAAAAAAAGAGATATGTAGGTGGCACAGCTAACAAATGCCTAGAAGGGACATTCTATCTCAGCGACAGCGAAGCGTACAGTGATGCTTGGAGCAAGCTCAACCAGAGGTACAGCCAACCTTTCATCATTCAAAGGGCCTTTAGAGAAAAGCTATCCACCTGGCCAAAAATACAGCATAAGGATGCGGAAGGGCTGAGGACCTTCTCAGATTACTTAAACGCCTGTGTGCAGGCCATGCCCCATGTAAAGGGTTTAAATATCCTAAACGACTGTGAGGAAAATCAAAAGTTAATACGGAAGCTGCCAGAGTGGATGGCCGCAAGTTCGAACCGGCAGGTGACAGCGCGTCTCAGGGAGGGAAAGGATTTTCCTAGCTTTGAAGACTTCGCCAAGTTCATGTCCATGGAGGCTGAAACTGCCTGCAATCCAATCACCTCTTTCTTTGCTCTCCATTCAGCTGAATCCAATCAAGACAGACTGAACACAAGGGTAAGCAGAGGAAACAAAGCTAGCACGTTCAACACACAAACAGTTGTGGAAAATAATCAACAGACAACAACAAAAGAAAGGATCAGGGCCCCTTGCATACTATGTCAGGATATCAGTCACCAGCTTTGCAAATGTCCAGACTTCATGAAAATGCAACTGGAACACAGAAGGACGTACGTCAAAGAGAAAATACTGTGTTATGGATGTCTTAAGCCTGGTCACAGCGCTAAGGAGTGCCGGCATCGCCACACATGTGACTCATGCAAAGGACGACATCTCACCTGTCTTCACAATGACAGCTACTGTACAATGAAAGAGCAAAAGGGGAGAATTCATCACGACGCAGTGAAATGGAACCAACACCTGCTCTGTCCCTCAAAGTCACCAGCCAAGGTCAGTCAGAAAACAGCTCCATGATCGTGCCGGTGTGGGTGTCGAAAGATGAGAATCCATCCACAGAAAAACTTGTGTACGCTCTGTTAGATACACAAAGCGACACAACATTCATCGAGCAAGATCTATGTAAAGAACTACAGCTGACTACTTGCCCAGTCAAACTGAAACTCACTACCATGATGGGTGAAAATATGGTCTTTAAAAGTGAGCGGACATCTGGCCTGCGTTGAGCACATCAATCTGCCTCCTGCTTACACCAAAGACTGCATACCTGTGAATAGAGAACACATACCAACACACAAAATGCCCAAAAGATGGCACCACCTCACAGCGATCACAGACCAAATACCACCTCTCCTCAGTTATTAAGTCGGGCTACTGATTAGGCAAGAAGTGTTGTACCCAGGCGGGTCATAACAGGAACAGATGATGAACCCTTTGCCATTCTCACAGACTTAGGGTGGAGTATCGTTGGCTGTTCAACACCACACTCTCCACAACTGTCAACCGGTCACTGTCACAGAGTAACCGTGAAGGAGATGCCTGCAGTGACTCCAATGGATGCAATCAGAATCCTTGAAATGGATTTCAGAGACACTCAGGGAAACGACAAAATGGTCTCTCAAGAGGATTTTATCTTTCTAGACAAATTGAAGGAAAACATAAAGATAAGCGAACATGGACATTACGAGATGCCACTCCCCTTCAGAGAGAGGCCATGCTTACCAGATAACAAGCAACTTGCTGCTGTGAGGCTCAGTCACCTGAAAAGGAAGTTCGATGGAAATGAAAGTTACAAGAAGGACTACACCAACTACATGAAGGACATCATCGACAGGGGTGACGTAGAGGAGGTACGTACTGAAGGCACCAATGGTACATACCTCACCATGGTGTATATCACCCCAAAAAGCCTGAGAAGCTGAGAGTAGTGTTCGACTGCTCGGCAAAGTACAAGGGAAGTAGCCTAAATGAACACCTTCTCCCAGGCCCAGACATGATCAACAATCTCACAGGTGTACTGATTTGTTTCCGTCAGCATGGCATTGCACTGATGTGTGACATAGAAAAGATGTTTCATCAGTTTCACGTCTCAGAGAGGGACCGTGACTACCTATGCTTCCTTTGGTGGGAGAACGGCAACCTAAGCACCCCACCTCATGAATACAGGATGAAGGTCCATCTTTTTGGAGCTGTATCTTCACCAGGGTGTGCAAACTACGGATTGAAGCAGCTCGCCAAAGAACACAGTCACACACACCCATTAGGGTCTCAGTTCATTACCAGAGACTTTTATGTAGACAACGGTTTTGCCAGTGTTGAGTCTGTTGAAAAGGTCATTCAAATGGCAAAAGAGGCACGTGAGCTGTGTGCAGAGAGAGGTTTATGCCTCAACAAATTTGTGTCGAACAATTGTGCTGTTCTCCAGAGCATTCCCTCAACAGAACTCACCACAGACATTAAGGCAAAGAATCTCACATTCAATGACACAGCCCTAGAAACAGCATTGGGAATAAACTGGAATGTCGAGAGTGACTGTTTCACCTTTAAAGTCACATCAAAGAACCAGCCAGCGACACGGCGTGGCATCCTGTCATCTGTCGCCTCCATATACGACCCGCTGGGCTTCATAGCTCCCTACGTCCTCAATGGAAAGAAGATTCTCCAGGAAATGTGCCATCAAGGAACAGGATGGGACGACCCGATTCCAGAGCAACTGAAGCCACGGTGGGAGAAATGGAAAGATGACCTTGCTAAGATGGAAAGGATACACGTAGCTCGCTGCTACCAGCCAGCTGGCTTTGGAAAGGTGATCAAAACACAACTACATCATATCTCAGACGCCAGCACCACAGGCTATGGCCAATGCACTTACAGATGTGGGACTGGAAAACGAGGCGTCTACCGCCGGTAGCAAGCTAGATGACGCTAGATGACGTCTTTTTACGCTGCTCTGCCTGGTTCAACCAGTAGGGGAGTCGAGTTACACGGTGGAGAGAGGGAGCTATTCTACAATCTGTGTGTGTGTGTGCATGCGACACTAGTCTTGGACATATTATTTTGCAATGTAATGCTTTTCTGTAGATTATTTGACTGTCATTGGTACAGTAATGGTGTGGTATTTTCGATTAACGTGCGTTTTTTATGGATAATCATCTAGATACTCAAATACAGTGCAGTATTATTCTTTACGAGACAACCCAACGTGCTGGCACCGAAGACCCGCCCTACTCTGCCTCTGATTCGCAGAATGTGGCTCTAGTTAGGCTCTGGTTGGGGGAAATGTAACTGGCCCGTCGATTATTGTGATCAGGCTGTCCTGTGGATTTCAGCTGTACTGAATTTACTGGTAAATTAAATTAGGTTTAACGTTAGTTTGTTTACTACATGTTATGTAGTCAACTAAGGTAATGTTACAGTAGCAACTGCTCAAATAAAGCTGTATCCACATTGCTGTCAAGTTAACGTTATGGTCTCTCGAAAATTGAATGCGACCTCAAGGCTTTTCAACACTGGCCGCGTAATATTAGTTAACGTTCATTTAGCTTGATTTGACTTACTACCATAGTGTCTTTATACCTGTATCACTGTACATATTAATACTATATCTATATCTTCTATATCTTGGATCAAATCTGAGGTCACTAGTCTTGGGGTTATCATAGATTCAGAACTGAACTTCAATTCTCATATTAGCAAAGTGACGAAAACATCGTTCTTCCATCTCAGAAATATAGCAAAAGTACGACCATTTATTAATCAGAACGATGCTGAGAAGCTAATTCATGCATTCATATCTAGCCGGTTAGACTACTGTAATGCACTTTTCACAGGTCTCCCTAAGAAAACCACAGAGAGGCTTCAGCTAATCCAAAACTCTGCAGCCCGACTGCTAACTAGAACCAAAAGGAGAGAGCACATTAGTCCAGTCCTAGCCGCTTTACACTGGCTTCCTGTAACATTTAGAATTGACTTTAAGGTCCTTCTCCTTACATACAAAGCTCTAAATGGACAGGGACCTAGCTACATCGCCAACACTCTAATAAATTACACACCAGCAAGAACACTGCGATCATCAGCTGCTGGACTACTAGAGGCTCCCAGAAGCAGTCAAAAGAGGATCGGTAATGCAGCCTTTATCAACTATGCCCCAAAACTATGGAACAAACTACCCCAAAACATCAGGGAAGCCAACTCGCTAGACATCTTTAAAAGACAGCTTAAAATCTCTTTGCTCAGGCATTTCACTGATAGATATCTGCTACCACCTAGTGGCAAGAGGAAACATCAGGGATATCCTGACACAACTTGTATTTATTCTTACCCTGCCTACTCTTTTGCACTGCCTATCAAATTCATGTGTCGGTTATTGCACTTTTTACTTCTTACTGATGACTATTTTTAAACTGAATCATTTTAAACTATTCTTATTATTTGCTAGATCCAAATGTGAAACACTGATTATTTATGACTATTTTTAAACTGAATCATTTTATTCTTATTATTTGCTAGATCCAAATGTGAAACACTGTGATTATTTGTTCATGAATTACAGGAGTATTACTGAATAGAGAGCCTATTAGGATGCTAGATCCTAATGTGAAACACTGTGATTTGCCATATCTTGCTATGCTCGCTCATGCCTGTATTTTTTATGTCCGTTCTATTTTATAATTTTTTGACTATTTTTAAACTGAATCATTTTAAACTATTTTTACTATTTGTGTTACTGAAAACTGTAAGCGGAGAGCCTATTGGGATGCTAGATCCTAATGTGAAACACTGTGATTCTACCTGTCTATCTTTTTATGCTCGCTTATGCCTGTATTTTTTGCTGTTGTGAAGCACTTTGAACTGCAACCTCTGTATGAAAAGTGCTATACAAATAAAGTTATTATTATTATTATTATATCTGTACATATCTCTTACTAGGGACACTGTACATTGGAATACTGACATACATTTGCCATGGAAACTGTACATTGGAGGAGGTTGGGTAGGTGGGGTGGGGTTGGGTGGGGCTGTACATTGGAATACTGACAAAGCCATGCTTGGTCTTTATTGTACAACTGGGTTAGGACATTTGTAGGGGCCAGTTTTGAATTGCAGTCTCCCGTAGGTGTTCTTTGAGAGTGTTTTTGAAGGTGGGTAGTGATTTACATTCCTTTACAGCTTTGGGTAGGGCGTTCCACATTGTTGTGGCATAATTGCGAAACGTGTTTAGTCCCTTGTTTGAGCCGAATCTGGGTTTTACATGATTTGTGGAGCTCCCTCTGGTGTTGTGATCGTGGTATTCACTGACCTTTGGGAAGTATTTTGACATGTACATGGGTACCTTGGTCGTGTAGTGTATCTTGTAGACCAGGCCCATTGCAAGTTGCTGTACTCTGTTGTCTACTCTAAGCCATCCTAGGTTGGCAAAGTGTGCAGGGGTGAGGTGGGTTCTAGGAGTCAGGTCAAGCAGTAGTCTGACTAGTTTGTTTTGAGATGTTTGTAATTTGGTTTTTAGTGCCTTTGAGGTGCTTTGGTACCATGAGGTGCAAGCATAGTCGTACTGTAGTACCCTTGAATGAGTGCTCCTGCCAGAGTCTTCGGGGTATTCTTGTTTACCAGGGAGGAGATCCGGTACAAGAATCGAGTTCGTTGATTTGCAAATCTGGTATGTCATAAATGTATAGATGTAGCAGTACTGTCTATCTGTATGTCGTGTATGTCATATATGTTACGATGAATTGAAAATGGGGGACCCTGATGTAAACAACCAGTATGGCCACTACAATACTGTAACAAAAATGAGCAGAAGTATTTCAATTATTAGACGGAATGCCTATTTTTTAACAGACACAGCTACTGTACCAAGCAAGTCATACAATCACTAGTTTTGTCACATCTGGACTACTGTCCAGCAATCTAAAAAATAGTAAGATAAAATAGACAGAGTAAAATAGTGCAGTGCAATAAAATAGTAGAATAGAATAGATACAACTTATTTTTTTACAATGAGAATTTTATTACCATTGCAGAATTGGTAAACTACAGTCAATACACACAATTGTTAAGGGGATGCAGACCAGAGAAAGACGTTTGTACATTGCAAAGTTCATCCTTCCTCTGCAGAGTTAAAATAAAGCTGACTTGACCTGACTTGAAAAAAACAGTGTTGAGACAACCCCCCCCCCCCCCCCCACCATCAATGTACAGCCCCCCACCCCACCTACCCACCTATTAACACCTCATCAAGGAGAGGGGGCAGGGAGGTGTCAAATGCATCTGAGTACGGTCACAGTTCCATCCTAGAGGCTAATCTTTCCTGTGACAAAATGGCATCCAATGTAATATATTCCATAGTATATTCCACTACAATGGGTACAATACTGACCAGAGAAAGACTTTCGTCTTGTTTACATCTACTATTTTTATTATTGTCTATTTAAAACTTTAAAAAAGGGGTGAAACGATACAGCATTCACTTTACGGCCTATAGGGATATTTTATTTCAATTCTCTGTTAGAAAAGAGAAATATTAAGCCCTGTGCAAGGAATAATATGAAAATGTGCCATTGAATAGCCTGTAGCTAGATATGACATTTGGACATGACATGTTTGTCCTCCATAGATACAGTAATTGAATGGAAATTGTATTAACAGATTGCAAAATGGGTACAATACAGTACAGCTCAATACACACAATTGTTAAGGGGATGCAGACCAGAGGAAGACTTTCGTCTTGTTTACATCAGGGTCCCCCATTTTCAATTCATAATGACAACAGTACCGATAGGAGATAAGATAAGATAAAAAACTGAAGAATATTGATCAGGCCAGAGTTACATTATTATTTCAGGTGTATTCTCATCAGAAGCCATGGAGAACTATAAGTCTTTAGAGGCATACCGCTTCTTTGTGTTCCACCGGAAACTGACAAGGTGCACCTTGTTGCGGGCGGATGTCAGACCATCCTACAGAGTGAATGATGATCCACATCATCCTTGGGTGGCCTTAGATGGCACGGGAAAGGTGGTTGCAGGTCACTGTGACTGTATGGCAGGGTGAGTTATACAAAATAATATTTTTTAAATAAAAAATAAATAATAAAAAGAATGTTGCCACAAATTTACCAGTGTTACCCACCCAACAGGAGCAACAGGCGGCCAGCAGCACAAGCACTCCAGTCTACTGCTTGTGTAAAACAACAACAGAATCAGAGAGCATGGTTGGCTGTGACACCTGTGATGACTGGTTCCATCCCAGGTGTCTAAACCTCAAAAGGCTACCGAAAAGCAAGACATGGTATTGCCCGGAGTGCAGAAAAAAGAAAAAGAAGTCTAACCCTAACTAAGTTGCTGTACTCTGTCGTCTACTCTAAGCCATCCTATATTGTCAAAGTGGGCAGGGGTGAGGTGCGTTCTAGGAGTAAGGTCAAGCAGTAGTCTGACCAGTTTGTTTTGTGATGTTTGTAATTTAGTTTTTAGCCCTTTTGAAGTTTTATGTTATGGCTTCCTTCTTGGAGAAAATGTAGGTCTGCCAATGCTGCTGTTATGCATATGTTATGCATTGTTGTGCATGTTGAAACTTGAAATAGCACTTTTGTATTTTTGTATATAAAAAAAATAAGCATTTTTTACATGCATTGTTGTGCATGTTGAAATTGTAGGCCTGCCAATGCTGCTGTTATGCATATGTTATGCATGTTTAAACTTGAAATAGCACTTTTGTATTTTTGTATATAAAACAAATAAGCATTTTTTTACATGCATTGTTGTGCATGTTTAAATTGTAGGCCTGCCAATGCTGCTGTTATGCATATGTTATGCATGTTTAAACTTGAAATAGCACTTTTGTATTTTTGTATCTAAAAAAAAACATTTTTACATGCATTGTTGTGAAATAGCACTCAGTCACAGAAAGTGAATGTGACAATACATTTTTTGTATTTTTGTATCTAAAAAAAAGCAATAGCAGAAGTTAGTTTTGCATTTTCTTTACTTGCATTGTTGTGCATGCTGAAATAGCACTCACAGATAAAACTGCAATAGAAGAACAGAACATTTCATTCTTATTTGTATATTTGAACAATAAAGCAAGGTTATTCTTTCAAAATGATGTTTGCTATAGTTGTTGTGCCCATGGTATGTGGTTGACAAACATTGACATTGACAAACATATTTACAATTAGCATTTTATAAAGTAGAACTGTAATGTGTACTTTCTCAGTCAGTGCTAAGTGCAGTCATCTTATGCAGCATCACTTTTCACATCAAAACAAAAGTAGAACTGTAATGTGAGACGGGGAAACTTTGTTTTGAATACTGGGGGGATGGTTGAGAATATTTGGTCCCGCACTGCCATTTAATCAAGAAGTCAAGCTTGACGTACATCAGGTCTATCCAGGTCCAGAACACTTTGATGACTGTTGCCTTTGACACACCTCTGATGTGGGAAATGAGGTCAAAGGACATGTCGTGACGCAGTTTGACAAGGGTGATAAATAGCTGATCTATGGGTGAGATTATGGTGCTCCTTGTCTTCTCTGTGTGACAGTAAGAAAACAAGTTCTGAAGCACTGGCCAGGTAACACCTGTCATCATTTTGCATTTGGTGTTGTTGCTGTCCGACTCGACCTTGGTTCTCTGTTGGTCACCATCCTCCTTGGCTGCATCCCTCTCCTCTCTGAGAGACTGCATCTCGTCAAACAGAGACTGCTCAGTGATGGGAGGTGTGGCTGCTTCCTCAACTTGGGCTGCTGCCTCAACTTGGATGTCTTGGCTGCAACGTTTAGTCCTCTTGTGGGGAGTCACTTTAAATGAAATAAAAACCATACTAATAAGAAACTGCAATTTAGGAACCCATTGATTTTGGCACATAACTGAAAACTAGATGATATCACTTACGATGGTATGAAGAGGAGTTCCTTTTTGCACGCCGCTCATGGCGACTGATGTTCGTTGACGTAGATGGTGTAGACTGTGATGTTGAAGGGAATACAGATGGAATGTAGTCTGGGTGTGTTTGGTCATTGACCTTTGCACCTGAATGAATGAATGAATGAATGAATGAATGAATGAATGAATGAATGAATGAATGAATGAATGAATGAATGAATGAATGAATGAATGAATGAATGAATGAAAACGTTATTAACAGATTGCAGAATGGATACAATACAGTACGGCTCAATACACACAATTGTTAAGGGGATGCAGACCAGAGAGACTTTCGTCTTGTTTACATCAGGGTCCCCCATTTTCAATTCATAGTGACATTTGTGACATACTCAACATACATGACATCATGACATTTATGGCATAGGGACATACATGACATACAGGTATATAGTACTGTTACATTTGTGACATAATATGATATGCAAATATACAGTACTGTTACCCCATAGATCCTGACAGAGAGTATATACATATGACATGTATATTACAAGCAATACGACTATTCAATAACAAGTCCTTAGAGCAAGGACAACAACACTGAATGTGATTGATAAATAGTATACTAGTAACATATAAAAATGAAAAAGGCATGTAGGCTACACTGAGAATGGACTATTATGGGGAAGTAGCTAGCAGAGACTGCTAGCTAATCAATCAATCAGCTAGCAGCTAACATCTGCTGTTTACAGCCTCACAGCCAATACAACTTAATTTACTATATAAATATGTGTTCCTTATTCTCACCTGTTATGAAATGGGTAGAGCAGACATACGTAGAATTTGACTTGGGGGACCAGGGTCTGCTTTGGTCGACTCTCCCGTCTGCTCTACCCAGTCAAAGGAAGTTGACTTCGAGAATATACATATGTGTACAAGGGAAGACTACTCGAAATGTGTTGTTTTATTTGTGCATTAAGCCAGTCAATTTGCTCTTTGTATGGGATTATAACGGAGTTGTTCTTGTTTGTGTGCTCCCCTCGCATTTGACGATCAATTGGACTTGAAAACAGCAGTGACCACCACTCGTTAGATCATATGAAACAGTAGCCCCTGTCACGTCACGTAAGCGGCAGATAAAACAGTGAAGATCAGATCATTTGACTTACCACTTAATCCAACGTTCATTCCCCACAAGCGTCTCCGGTGACCCGAACACCAGCCAGTATTTACCCTGGTCGATTTGGTCGTCCACTCCTGCACTGTTCCCGGCACACGCTGCCGATTAAGGGCACGTACTTGGTCCTCAATAATGGACATTAGTGGACAAACCACTAAAACAATGGGGTTTACGTGCCATTTGGAATAGCCATAGGTCTTTGCTGTAGCCGGTATTTTTGTATTTCCGATTCACATTTAGGAGGCATAGCAAGTTCGGTTGTCTCGAAGGAAGGATATAATTCCAACTTGACTTTGAATTTGCGCCTCCTGGCGGCACAAAACAGAAACCGCACCCACCCTAATAAAACCATTTGACGAGAACCGTTAACGGGCGGCAGAGGGCGTTGAAACGGCGGTAGGAGGGACCTCAATTTGCAATGCTGTAACTGTACATGAGACTGAAGAATGAAAGAGGAAACATTCACTGTGCTCTTCTTATGCAGAAAGCGCGCATCTCACCGCTGAAGGTCACAACAATACCCAGGTTAGAACTTACCGCAGCAGTTGTCTCAGTCACCGTGAGCAATATGCTCAAAGAAGAATTAGGATACTGTAATGTAGAAGAGTTCTTTTGGACGGATTCAAAGGTTGTGTTAGGCTACATTAATAATGAAGCTTGCCCCTTTCACACCTTTGTGGCAAACAGGGTGCAGAATATCCGTCATGACTCAGACCCCAATCAGTGGTTTCACGTAGACCGACTGAACAAGTTTTCATCCTGGTCTCAGGCCATCAAGGCAGTGGCGCGTATCCTGCGGCGTGCAAGTAAAGTCAAATCATGTGACCTCTCAACAGTTGATGAAAGACAAAGTTCAGAGACTCATCATCAAGGACATACAAAGCCAAGCATACAGAGATGAGATAAAGCTACTAAGCAAAGGACATCGGCTCCCAAGATACAGCAAGCTGCACCACCTAGACCCTTTCCTGGACACAGAGGGTGTGCTTAAGGTCGGAGGCAGGCTCAGCCATTCATCTTTCCAGAGCACATTCAAACACCCAACTGTCATTCCTCAGGGATATCACATGACAAATCTGATCATCGCCCATCATCATAAAAGAGGGAAACATCAGGGTAAAGGCTTCACCATCAATGAAATTATGTCCAGTGGCTATTGGATCTGTGGACTGAGCAGAGCAGTTGCAACCTACATCCGTCACTGTGTGACGTGTCGAAGGCTGAGAAGGCCTGTTGAAGGGGCGGTCAGGTGGCGTAGCAGAGATTGCGTTCATCACCAACACCGGAGATGCTGGATTCGCCTGTTCGAATCCAGCTCCCGGCGTTGTCACCAGCTTGGCTAGCCGTTCACACTAATACAATTGGCAGTATTAGAGGGTGGGAAAGCTGGCGGGGTGGGTCCAGGTCGTTGTAAACAGCGACTCCTACAGTTCGGTCAGGGCGCCTGCTCAGCGCTGATGAGATCTAAGGGGGGTAGTGTGATGACCGGGGGACCGGCGTGTTGATAGCGGTGGACGCGGCCGGTCTGGATGGGGAGCTTACTGCCGATGCATTCTTCAGTAACGTTAGAGTCAGTCTACCTTTGCTGCCTGCTGGAACAATGATGTTCTTTTTCGTAGCTTTGCCATCTCCTGTTCGGCTTTCGCTCTCATCTTGTTTTTCTGAGCACCGCTTGGATATTTGCAGCATTTTTACTGGCGCTTCCCGCTGTGTTTTGAACGCTGCCAATGAACATTAGTTATCAGCCTAACCCTATTGCAGGTGAGCAAATCATAGCAGGGAGGGGGTGGGGGGCCCGCCCTCTGCGCGAGATGCATCCAGCTGCAGCCCCGCAGAACCATACTGGGCTCCTCACACTGTCTGCGCCCCGCGCGTTACGAAATCTAAGAGGATAGTCTGCAGTGGGGGCGGGGCCCCCTAAGCCTCCGCTACGCCATTGATGCAGACACAGTTGTTCTGTTGCTCCTCTGTCATCGCCGGCAGGTGTGTGGACTTGATTGCACCTGATGTAGTGCAGCTGTGCATAATCGTAAAGCTTAGCTTTCGTGACTGCGATCAAAATGCTTGATTGTGATTGGTCAATAGCGCTCTGTTGCCCCTAACAGCGGTCATTATTGCGCGTTGCCCCTAACAGCGGTGAATTATCAAGAAATAAGAAATGCGCTATTTTGGCGATGTTAAAACGCCATGTAATAATTATTGGTATCTAGGTACATCTATGGACCTCAGGGAATGTATTCACAGTGTCAGAAATATTGTGTATATTACTAGGCTTGCTTAAATTGTGATGAAACAAAGGAGAATATGAATTATGATTTTTCTTTGCATATTTGACAGTGAATAACACCATGCTAATAATGACTAAACATAAAAAAAACTGCCACAAAAATCTAAGGAAATTAATAAAGGGAAGATGATTAAATAGAAGGTTCTGTAGATACAGTACTGAATTCTCCCATCCGGACCAATGCAATTTGAAATATTATTATAGAATATAGAATAGGAGGCTTATAAATTACCTTATTATAGCCAATTCGCACATTTATATATATACATATATTATCTTTCAAATGCCCAAGTTCAATTTGGATTTAGTATCACCAGGCGTGCATAAGAACAAATAATGATATCTACGGTAATTTACTGTCCTTTTTTATTTTCACCACAGTGCAACCATTTTGAAACAAATTTCAGATCTAATTGTTGCTACATGCTAACAATAGGGAGGATAAACTAACTGCGTTTCAATATTTGTCAAAAACATTACCTTTTGTGGCTTATTATCCCGAATAATAACAGTTATTGATATAATTAATTCAGAACGCTGAACTTTGAACCCCCATAGAATCTGCCAGGAAGTGTAGTTCGGAAAATAACTACAATTCCCATGGTTCAAAATTTTTTAAATGGTTGCCGTCTCGCAATAGACTTCAGTAAATCGAAAACTTAAAACTATCTAATGGCACTTTTAACTTATTGCTAAACTAACGTATTGATGATAATATACACTCTACATGCTTTTGTGACATGTTAGTGATGTTAATACTTGAATACGTTTGATTTTAAAATCGCAAATTTTTTGCAAACCTCTGGAAAATATTGATTTATGACCAGATGCCATTTGGAACAGGTTTTAATACACACTGCTGCTTGGACTCCTTGCATCTAGACTGTGATTGTTGTAGATGAGAGCTATTTTATTGCACTGCACTATTGCACTATTTTATTCTGCCTATGTCTGTCTGTCTACACGTTTTCAGAAAACTTTTAAAGGAAAACTCCAACATTTTGGGAAATTAGCTTATTTAACATCTTCCCTGGAGTTAGACAAGAAGATACATACCTTTTTTGTCTCTGTGCATGCAAAACGTAATTGTCTAATTCAATTATTTTTTTATTTCTCCACGTGGTAAATACACAGGTCACAACATGTTTACAGGAACGTTTTGGAGTTGTATTTGGAGTGTATTTAGTGACTGTAGGGCACTGTAGGGAACGTCAGGGTACAAGTCTGACCCACTTCCAGGGATGAAGCTAAGCTACGCTAACGGAGCGGCTGTTCCCTAAGCCTAATGCATGCAGAGAGACAAAAAAGGTATGTATATTCTTGTCTAACTCCAGGGAAGATGTTAAATAAGCTAATTTCCCAAAATGTTGAAGTTTTCCTTTAAGTTCCCCTGCTGGGGATTAAACCCTAACCTTAACCCTAACTTTATATTAACCATAACCATTAAGCGAATGTTAAAAACTAACCTCACAGTTAGATAGTGGTGAGAACACTCGCCCGCAATTGCAATGATTGTTGGTTCAATTCCAGTTTGAGGCATTTATTTTGGACATTTGCCGATACAATATGTAAATATATTACTTATATAACTTACATTATGTACCTTTTTTCCTGTGGTCGATTAGTACTTTATTTAAGTTTTCTGATGAGACCATGTTGCATAAGAAGAGTCACCATGTCCCTTTCCCCCCAACTTGACTATAAGGCTGAGCATAGAATAACTTTATGTGAGCCAATTATATGTCTACCCTAATCTCATCAGTCAGAGAGACAGCCTTTGGAGTGTTTCATTCTTATCTCTTCTGCTCACTCTCTTTCTCCTCTCCGTCTTGCTCTCCTCCCCTCTCTTCCATCTTCCTCAGGCTGGGTGGCTGGCATGTTTAGTGACAGCAAAGGCCTTGGCTCCAGCTCACTCTGGCTCTCCCTTTCACTGCAAAGAAAGCTTGCTGACAAAACTACATCGTCTACACTAGCTTCTTTTGCTGAGCACTTTTCCCAAGTGTTTCCTTCCTTCCATTGTTCCTTCCATTGTTCCTTCCATTGTTCCTTCCTACTTCCTTCCTTCCTTCCTACTTCCTTCCTTCCTTCCTTCCTTCCTTCCTTCCTTCCTTCCTTCCTTCCTTCCTTCCTTCCTTCCTTCCTTCCTTCCTTCCTTCCTTCCTTCCTTCCTTCCTTCCTTCCTTCCTTCCTTCCTTCCTTCCTTCCTTCCTTCCTTCCTTCCTTCCTTCCTTCCTTCCTTCCTTCCTTCCTTCCTCCCCCCCCTGCTTCCTTCTGCCCTTCTTTTCTCTCTTTGCACTACAAATGTTGCACTACCGATGCCATATCATTAAAGTTGTACTTTTCGTTATGAGTCATACGTTTGCTTTAAGATGAGCTGTTTAAGCCATTTACGAACTTGACCACAACACTGGTGTGCCATGAAGCAAGACCAAGTATGTCGTGGAATTTTAGACCAATTCATTTTTTTAGGCTTCATAAAATATGATTTCTAAATTAGATACATTTCCATTCAACATACAGACTTGTGTCAGTACTCAAGTAATGGGTCATTTTATACACATCCATATATGAATGAACACACTACTTGTTTAATCCAGATAAGCGATAAATACAAATACTGTACAATACAATATATGCACTTCAGATGCCTATTACTTCCACATAGAAGTGCTTCTTGTGCTGTTCTTGACATTGTACTGTTTTCTTATCTATGTTTCTGAAATCTCTGCTTGCACATCAACAAGGCATAGTTATCTTACTGCATCAATCCTAGGTCTTTATATCATAGGGGGGATATCTCTAATAACAATATAATCGTGACATTTGAGACAATCTTCATAATTGATTACCGTGACTGTCCCCCAAAAAGGTTGGGAACCACTTGTCTAAACAACTGGTCTGTAGTTTTATCTGCACACAGTATATTGCTGTCCCATGCTTCATTAGTCCTATTCTTATATACACCCATCCATCAGAGATGACACCTTTGTGCTGAACAATATTCTTGGTGTATTATGTAAAATAGTTACTTTTAATTAACTTAACATAGTAGGATTTTATATAGTATTGCATATTGTTCAGGATTGTACTCCTGGGTCCCCATTGGCACATTCACTGATTGATGGGTCTATATGCCGTACATGGCTTTCACAGATCATATCCTGTAAACTGATTACGAAATGTTACTTGTTCGATTGGGTGTAGGCTATCAGAGCACAGGACGGCAGTATACTCAGTACTCCAGTTGAGGGGGGATGAGGGGGGATGGCATCCCCCCTGAAATAAAAACGGTCAATATCATCCCCCTTCTAAAACGGCCATCCCCCCTTCCCATCCCTTCCCATCCCTTCCCATCCTTTCCATCCCTTATGGCATTTAATCAATGAACATGGTATTACTGCTATTTTAACATTCAGTTTTGCGCATATTGAAAATATTGCTAATATTGCAATTGCTAATGCATGCAATGACATTTTTAGCCATTATCAGCTCATAATATGATAAAATCCACCATCCCCATGGCTGCAGATCCGGGGGGGAGGGGGGATGTCCTCTCCAAATTTGGAGAAATATGAATTGTCCCCCCCAATACAGTAATATGTGTGTAAGAGTAGTGTATCTACTCCCGCTCTGTAATTCTAGTTTCAAAGCTTAATTTGCGTATTAAAATCATTAAAATGTTCTACCGAGGGACGATGCACCCGGACCCCCCTACTCTATGTCCATGTTACGACCCTGGCTCAGAGGGAAGCAACATAAGGGGGACACAGACACCAACGGTCAAGTTTAAACCAAAAGGTTTTATTTATTACAATATCTAGCACAAACAAAAGGTCAATGTGGTGGAAGGGAGGGAGACACTGCTCCTACCTGTCTTCCAGCAGCAGAGTGGCAGCATGTGTGGGGCGGGGAGGGCCTTTTGAGCCCAGACAGGCAGCTTCCCAATTAGCAGCTGATTGCTGCAACACAGGAGACAGTGGCAAACAGCCTGGCACGTAACATCCCCACCCTTAAAATGGTTGCCCAGGAGGCAACCACCACAAAACATAGCATCCGAAACACAAAACAATCATTAATACAACATCCAACTATACAAAATATTGTGACCCACGAATCTGGAACTACCGTGAGTCACTACCACAAAGCGACAATGGGTCGGCCCCTGTCGAACACGACCATCAACCTTGTCGAATGCTCCCCACACGAGAACATTCGACAATGTTGTTTAATACAAACAACACTTCCCGACTCTTGGGCAAATAAGCCCCCCCCAAAATGTATCCTGCTGGACCCAGATGGAGTGGATCTGGTGGGAACACCCAATCTGTCTTCACCACCACCTGTTCTACTGAGGCGCCAGGCCTAAAAGCCAATCCACCCATGAACAGATCATCCCAAAACAAAAACTTTATTTGAACAGGCCGCTCCACCGATACCGACCTGTCAAAAAGAGGCATCAAACTGGAATCAGCATGAGATCTAAGCTCACTGCTCTCAGGACAGAAAACAGGAAAACAAAATAAACCACGGCTCCCTGGCACCGCCACCGAGTCTGCCTCCTCCACTCCTGGCATCACCCGTTCAGGAGATAGTAATTCATGCCTCTCCAGGGTAGGATGTACCGCTTCAGGCATGTCAACACCACTGCTGGAACACAGTAATTCATTATCCACAGAAACAGCCATGACATTCTCACAATTCAAAATGGCGGCACAAAAACCAACGTCATGACTCAAAATGGTGGCACACACATCAACTACGTCACGATCAAAATGGTTGCCTCTCATTAGACTAGGTTGTGAAGGCTGCTCCTGCTGTACAGGACACAGGTAACTAGGTTGACTAGCATACCTAGCATACCCAATGCCTGGCAGAGAGTCAGTGGGGTCACGTGAATCAACATCAGAATTATCAACTGACATACTGGGATCATCACTGCTGACAAGTGACACATCATGAACGTTAGAGCTACTGTAGGAAGGCTGGCAGCCTAATTCCGGCCTTGTAGCCTCTTTAACCAGAATGGTGCCACATTAAATATCAGAAACGGTGCCACATGAAGTAGCAACATTCCTCAAAGCATCCTCCCCACTCTCATCCTCCTCATTCTCCTCCTTCAACTCGCCTGTGGCCTCAGCCACCGACAAGGCTGGGAAGACCTTGAGATACTGCTCCGCCAGATCATCTCCTGCCACCTGAGTATCCGGCACGTTCCACCACCTGGCCTGACACTGTTAGGCCTGACACTAGGGCACAATCAAGAAAAACATTATGCAGAGGTACATCCATAGTGCATATTCCAAAATTCTCAACAACAACTCCTGCACCTGCAATACTTAACTTATATCGCGCCAACTCACGGATACGTGCTGCCACTTTAACAGCTTCCTGGGCTACCTCGCGCTCTCTCTCAATAGCTGCCATCTCTCGGCTGGCACGTCAAATGTTACGTGCCAGCTCATCGGGGACCTCAGAAACTACAGGGATGGGAATTACAACTGGAGTAGCCAGCACTTTGCCACCAGCCAAATCATTCCCTAGAATGAAGGACACACCTTTTATGGGGATGTGAGATCATACCCCCACAACAACATTGCCTGATACTAAGGGAGAGTTGAGTGTGACCTCATGCAAGGGTGCATCCACAAAGCCTCTTCCAAAGCCTTGAACAATGGCACCGGAATGCAATGAAGACTTTTCTGAAAATGGCAAAATCCCATCCAGAATGAGGGACTGAAAAGCTCCTGTATCTCTCCATATTGTTATAGCCTGCTTTGACTCTAGTGCATCAGTCAGGGAAACAAATCCATCCATCATAAATGTTGAGGAGCCCTCTAGCTCTTTGTCCGCACCTTTGATACTCCCCCCATCACCCTCTAACGTCGGCATAGGTGTTCTGCTTACGGTTTCTACCAGAGCCACAGTTTTGAATTGTTTCTGTTCAAGCACAGGGCACCCAGCAACGATATGACCAGGCTCCTTACAGTAGAAACATATAACCCCCTCTGGGAATGCACTAGTAGAACCACCATGCCTAGGAGATGAAGTAAACTGACCAGTAGACACAGGTTTTGGGAAATGGCCCCCCTGAAAAGGACGACTACCCCTGGACTCAACACGGTATTCCTCTACAAAGACGGATTTGTGTGTCAACACAAACTCATCAGCCAAGACAGCAACGTCGCCTCTCTTCAATACCTTACGCTCGTTTAGATGAGTGGAAACGGTATCAGGAACACAGTTCTTGAATTCCTCTAGGAGAATCAACTGTCTAAGCTGCTCTTTTGACTCTGCCTTCTGAGAGGTGCACCACCTACTGTATCAAACAGGTTCTCCTTCTCCTTTCCAAATTCAACATACGTTTGTCCCTCCGACCTGCGATAGCCTCTAAAACGCTGACGATAGGCCTCTGGGACTAACTCATAAGCCCTCAATATGGAAGCTTTAACAAGCTCATAGTCAGCACTTTGTTCAAGGGACAGAAAAGTATACGCCTCTTGTGCCTTACAAACCAGGACACACTGCAGCAGCAGTGCCCATGCCGTACTAGGCCACTTCAATGTGGTTGCCACCCGTTCAAAATGGGGAAAGTACCTATCCACATCCTTCTCCAAAAAAGGAGGCACCATTCTAATATTTTTGCTGACATCAAAAGCGGAACGCGACTCCGAATGCACATAACCCGCCTGCAAGGCAGCATGCTTAAATGCAAGCTCCTTCAGCACACGTTCATGCTCCAGCAACATTTGTCTCTCCTTAAGCTCACGCTCTTGTTGCTCCAGCAACATGTGTCTCTCCTTAAGCTCACGCTCTTGTTGTAGCTGTTTTTTTCCTTAAATGCTAACTCTCTAAGCCTCCAATCAATGGCAACACCTTCCGCCACACCAGAGAGTTGCGGAGACACCTCAGACAAAAGAGGCTCCTCCACCTTCGCCACAAGCACACGCTCCTCAATGAGCACAGCCCTCAAAGTATCTAAGGCAGTTGTTTTTAAATGTTTCTCACTGGCAGTAAGCTCAATATCATAGTGCACAGCAAGCTTCAGAAGTTGCTCTTTGGTAAACCTGTCCAACAGCTCATCAGAAGGGTCACCAATAAAGTCCTCTACGGTAGCCATCCTTACTGTACCAGTCACCACAAACTACTCACTTTACAGTTTGGTACCAAGAGTTGCCAGAACTCAAAACCACCCTAGCATACACGTAATTATTTGAAGAACCACTAAAGAACCACTAAAAACCACCAAGAACCACTGAAGAACCACTGAAGAACCACTGAAGAACCACGAAGAACCACGAAGAACCACGAAGAACCACTAAAGAACCACTGAAGAACCACTGAAGAACCACGAAGAACCGCTGACGAACCACAAAGACCCGCGAAGTACCATGAAGAACCACTAAAGAACCACTGAAGAACCACAAAGAACCATGAAGAACCACTAAAGAACCACTGAAGAATCACTAAAGAACCACTGAAGAACCACTGAAGAACCACGAAGAACCACGAATAACCACTAAAGAACCACTGAAGAATCACTAAAGAACCACCGAAGAACCACTGAAGAACCACGAAGAACCGCTGACGAACCATGAAGACCCACAAAGAACCACTAAAGAACCACTGAAGAACAACGAAGAACCGCTGACGAACCACAAAGAACCACGAAGAACCACAAAGAATCACTAAAGAACCACCGAAGAACCACTGAAGAACCACGAAGAACCGCTGACGAACCATGAAGACCCACAAAGAACCACAAAAGAACCACAGAAGAACCACTGAAGAACCACGAAGAACCGCTGAAGAACCACTGAAGAACCACGAACAACCGCTGAAGAACCGCTGAAACACCCCTGAAGCACCGCTGAAGCACCCCCCGAAGCACCGCTGAAGCACCCCTGAAGCACCCCAGAAGCACCCCTGAAGCACCCTTGAAGCACCACCGAAGCACCACTGAAGCACCACTGAAGCACCACTGAAGCACCGCTGAAGCACCCTTGAAGCACCGCTGAAGCACCCCAAAGCACCCCTGAAGTACCGCTGAAGCACCCCTGAAGCACCCCTGAAGCACCGCTGAAGCACCGCTGAAGCATAGCAAATGGCAAACGGCAAATGGCAAACCATACAAGAGAATCAACGCCCTTCAGTAACACAAACCAAGTGAGGCAAAACCCCCTGTGTTACACTCAAAAAACAACAAACAAATTCAAACAGGTGCCCCTTATAATCTGACATGACCACACATAGCCCCAACATCTACACTGCAGTCAATGAAGGACTGCTAGGCCCCCCACATGTCCAAACAAAAAAAAGACCTAACCCTCTTCAATCACACCTGCTACCAGCCAAAGATCATCTTGACCACAAACCCGTCAAGTATATGGTATGGTACAAGACACGTAGATGGTACTAATCCCTTCAATGACTGCCCCAGGGTTAAGTGGTACACAGGAAGCTAGAAACAGCCAGAAAATAATTAAACTACGTACATGTCCACCCCCCAAACTTGTCATGAGATCTGCAGCCCTGACCATCCCCCCTGTTTATTTTTCACAACTCGAGTACTGTATACTGCATTCAGTGGCGTAGCGGAGGCCCCCGCATCCCCCGCGGTGCGGGGGGGCCCCGGAGCTTAGGGGGCCCCGCCCCCACTGTAGGCTATACTCTTAGATTTATTTTCGTAACGAACAGGTCGCAGTGTGGCAGTGGGAGTATGGTTCTGTGGGTCTGCAGCTGGATGCATCTCTCGCAGAGGGCGGCCCCCCCCCTCCCTGCTATGATTTGCTCACCTGCGATAGGGCTGATAACTAATGTTCATTGGCAGCGTTCAAAACACAGCGGGAAAATGCCGGAAATATCCAAGCAAGCGGCAGTGCTTATAGAAAAACAAGATGAGAGTGAACGCCGCGCCGCGTCCACAGCCCAGCCAGGCCCCCAGCCACGCTAGCCGGCGAGACAGGTTATAGAATATATATATAAAAAGAATATAAAATTTTATTCGCCATAACCAGTATGCTACTACAGGTTACATCAAAACGGTTACATTGTTTGTGTCGCTCGAGCGCGGAGTTGGGCAGTGGTGTGAACGAGAGTGTTGTTGTGCCTTAAAAAATAAACATTTAAAAAAGTAGCCTACAGACGCCGAGTGCTCCCACGGGCCGAATATTGCCCCGATCCTCGCGAGATTAAATACACTGGTACCTCTCGGCGTGCCGAAGCCTTTCCTAAATCACTTCCATCATCGAAAACGAGGGGGAAAGGGCGGCTCGCGACCCTGAACGTTTTGGGTGATTTTAAAAACGCTGTATTAAGTGAGCCTATTATGGGCTCCACGCAAGCTTTCTACCTTGGGTACATCTGGGCGTCCCACAACTTTTACTCATTCACATGTAGCCCCGAAAATGCTTAGAAAAGGAAGACGAAAGCGTGGAATAAACTTGCCGAAATGGAAAAGTGTCCCACGGGCGCGCCGTGATTCCGATCCGCGTGAAAATATTCACGGCCATAGAGGAGACCGTGGGACACCTTTTTACAACCGAATATGTGTCTCGAATTTGCTCCCAGGCGGCGAAAGAAAATTATCAAAATGATCTCACTTTATTATTGATTTAGGGGAGTGGGCGGGGCCTCATGGTCTGACCTGCGGGGGGGCCCCGACATATTGCACACCGCCACTGACTGCATTAGAAGTATTCATATTCTTCACTCTCAATATCTTAGCCGTCTAACAGAGAGAAGGGCAGCTCTGGCCAAAGTGGTTTGAATCAAGATAATTTAACTACTAGCAAGCTACTACAATATGTAGTTAAACTATAGTTTAATTGCATAGTACAATTCTTTCCCAACACAGAGGAGCAACACGGAACAAATTCTTCAAAGGGAACCTTAACTTAGAGTATTCTCAAATGTACCTAACTATAGTGACAGAAATTAAATTAAATCTAGGTAGCATATTATTATGATATTTGCTTGTGAGGGGATCACAAGCAAATATCATAATAATATGCTACCTAGATTTCACATCACTACCATTTCATAGCATATAACCCCACCCACACACACAGACACACACACACACACACACACCACCCAACCCCAAATTCCAAATGGTGAAAAATTGCTCTGATGAAAATCAATATTAATGACACCATTTTGTGCTGAATGATATGTCTTGCCTGTCTTCTCCCCCTGTGTTGGCAGCAAGCAGTGTGCTGTCGTGCCCATGAGTGGTGTGTCAGCCATGTTTACCTAGGATGACAGATGCAATCTGGCCCTGTATCTGCTGACGGGTCAATCTATATCTCATTACACTCTCTAAACAATATCCTCTTCGCTGGGATTCTCACCACATCCTAATAAATTCACTCAGTCCTGCTACTATCAGGTACAATATGGCTACTTGGGGACCTTTCCTCCACAGCTAGCATGAAATATGGTAACAAAAAAAGCTTGGTGTAAAAATATTGTATTCTGTTCCACACCGTTCACCCCCCACCCATTCAAATTTCATCCAGTAAATCTCTTCTCCCCATCTCTCTTTCTACCATTCTCTCTATTTCTCTCTCTCATCTCCTCTCTTTCCCCCACCTCTCCTTATTTCTCTCTCTCTCACTCTTCTCTCTTTCTCACTCATTCACTCACTTTTCTCTCTCTCTCTCTTTCACTCTTCTCTCTCTCACTCACTCTTCTCTTTTTCATCCTCTCTTTCTCACCATCTCTCTCTTTCCTCCTCTCTTTCCTCCTCTCTTTCTCACCATCTCTCTATTTCATTTTTCTCTCCCTCTCTCTCTCTCTCTCTCTCTCTCTCTCTCTCTCTCTCTCTCTCTCTCTCTCTCTCTCTCTCTCTCTCTCTCTCTCTCTCTCTCTCTCTCTCTCTCTCTCTCTCTCTCCAGGGCAGTGCTAAAGCAGTCTTTGCTCGTGTGATTTACTTTCTATTAGGGGATTAAAAATCAATTATGCAGGAAGCCATGCGTAGGCGTGATTATAGCTGCACATGACGGCACCATTCATCACTGGACCACTCATCTCTGCAGCCGCCAGCCACACAACACACACCAGGACGGCCATCTTTGAAGATGAACTCTGCCCTCATCTTTTACAATTTATAAAAGGAGTGTGTCCACCGTATATTATATGATAAATGATTCTGCTACTTTTACGACGTGGAGATCTCTCATTTAGTATGGGTGTAATGAAGAGGGGGAGGCTATAAAAAAATAAAAATAAAAATACTACCATGTTTATGGCTACATCTTAAAACTCTCACTCTCAATCTCTTTTTCTGTCTCTCTCCCTCCCTCATGTACACACCAAGCATGTGCACACACACACACACACACACACACACACACACACACACACACACACACACACACACACACACACACACACACACACACACACCACTCCTTTTCATGCCTGCGTGGCAGGGCTTGAGGAAAATGGTGTGTCTGTTTACTCTGAAAGGTTCAAAGACAATTTACCTGGATTAGAGAAGCCATCTGTGCCTGCCATGCCAGATTGCTTTGGGGGTGTCTCAGTAAATACAGAGCAGGCAGTGCGTCAGGAGAAGCCACATGCAGGTAGAGAGAGGTGTGCTTCTATAGCACGGCTTAGAACTCCTTTCTCCACATCAATAACGATGGGGCACCCGTCTGTGACACACAACGCCTGACTTGTGTTTATCTCAGGTCTTGAGAGACCAGCTCTGTGGGTGTTCCACAACTGAAATTGATGCTGTCCTCAAATAAAGAAATTCTACAAATTCTAATTCTACTCTGACTAAGAGTCATAGGACGTTGTCGACAATTAAAAACTTATTTTTTCAGGAAACGTATTCAAAAATAAGAAAAAAACGACAATGTCAATCGATTAATTGATTGACTAAGAGAGACGTGCTCTATAGCAGCCCCAGAGAGACCTAGAGAGACCTGCTCTGCAGCCCTAGAGAGACCTGCTCTATAGCAGCCTGTGACATACATGGGTACTGTACGTGGGTTGGTCATTACCATTATTACTGTATTTATGACACCATCTGAACATCAGGTTAGTATATGTAAGTGTTATGTTTTGTATGTGATGTGTGTGTGCCATGGTAGCTAACGCTGTACCTTTTCTTTCTCTGGCAGGTGCCGCCCGTCCCTACACTGAAGAGTGCTGATTGCCTGATGAGTGGCAGCTGACGGCAATCGCCTCGAGAGGGGCGCGTCTATACTTTCCGTAGCTGCATTTCTGCAGGACGCTCTCTGATTGGCCGACGTCAGTTTCTACACTGGTTAGGCTTAGGCACTCTTTCGAAGTAGGTTAAGGTTAGAGTTTGTCTTAGAGCGTGACGGCAAGTTCTTTCAACGGTTAAGCTTAGGCACTCTTTCGAAGTTGGTTAAGGTTAGAGTTTGTCTTAGAGCATGGCGATAGAACGCCAGGTAGTTTGCAGGCTGTTCGACGCGGAAATGGGCACAGACACAGCTTGTCACGCGATTGGGCAAACATGTCAGTGGCCAATCAGAGAGCGTCAGTCAGTGGCCAATCAGAGAGCATCCTGCAGAAATGCGGCTACAAAAAGTATAGAAGCGAGAGGGGCGGGTGGATAAATACCTGATAGCACACACACATCCGGGCACCTCTCTGTGTCAGTTACCAGTGACCAGGGTGTTGGAGGTTGCCACTGTTCTGCCATTTACCACTGTGTGTGGACAATTATATATTGTGTTGGCCTTTGTGTGTTCCACTTCCACTGTTAGGTGGTAAACCCATTTGGTTCACACTGTTGTTTTTGGTACAGTAGCTTCACTGTATTGTATTGCTGGTGTGCTTACCATGTAAGCTTGGTTGTGTCTTGTGGCACCAGTTATCTGTACTGCCTAATTATTGCTTAGGGTTTCCCCCTTTATTTAGTGTTTGTCTCATCATATTCTTGTTTGTTTCTCCCCTTACCTTTTTCCCTGTCTGTCTATTGTTGTGGGTTTAATTCCCCTCTTTTACTATAATAAATATAATTTACCTTTGGAAAACGCTTTGTATTGTTTCTTGCCTGCCGGGACCAGTGCTTGAAGCACCTACTGGATGGGCTGGTTTGTGTGTGTGTACAGCTCGCTCCAGCTATATTTTATATGGTCATCAGTAGGTATGTCCCGATCCGATCACGTGATCGGGATCGGGGCCGATCACGTGATCGGGATCGGGGCCGATCACGTGATTTTTCGAAGATCGGGATCGGAAAAAAACAAATAAAAAAAATCTGCCATTTTTTTAAACTTTTTATTTATTTATTTTTTATATTTTATTCAACAAACATGACCATGTTCACGTCTTAAACTCATAATGAGGCCTTAGTTTTGGTTTTAAATTGCATATCATCATTCATTTATTTATTGTCACACAGAGCAGAAGAATTTTGCCAAAACAAACCAATAGCAGGCAATAAATATCATCATTCATTTATTTATTGTCACACAGAGCAGAAGAATTTTGCCAAAACAAACCAATAGCAGGCAACTGCACCTCCTCATCCATCACCCTCAACATAGGGGCCCCCCAGGGCTGTGTTCTGAGTCCCCTCCTCTACTCCCTGTACACACACGACTGTGTGGCTCAGCGGAGTAGCAATACAATCGTCAAATTTGCTGACGACACAGTGGTGGTGGGCCTGATCTCTGCCAACGACGAGAGGGCCTACCTGGAAGAGGTCAAGGTCCTGGCGGGATGGTGCCAGGAAAACAGCCTCTCCCTGAACGTCAGCAAAACAAAGGAGATGATTGTGGACTTCAGGAGGTCGGGGGTCAAGGACTACAGCCCCCTCAGCATCGACGGGGCACCGGTTGAGAGAGTCAACAGCTTTAAGTACCTCTGAGCCTACATATCCGAGGACTTGACATGGACCACACACATTAACAGTGTTGTGAAGAAGGCACGACAACGCCTCTACTTCCTCAGGCGCCTAAGGAAGTTCCAAGTCAGCCAGAAGATCCTTAAGAACTTCTACTCATGTACAATAGAGAGCATCTTGACCGGCAACATCACCTCCTGGTTTGGGAATAGCACTGCACAAGACCAAAGCAGACTACAAAGAGTGACACGTTCAGCCGAACGCACAATTGGAGGGGGGCTCCCCACCCTCCAGAACATTTACTACAAGCGTTGCAAGGGCAAGGCTAAGAGAATCATTAAAGACTCCAGTCACCCGAACAACTGCCTCTTTGAACTGCTGCGGTCAGGCAAGCGATACAGGAGTCTCAAGGCGAGCACAGAAAGACTCAGAAGAAGCTTCTATCCCCAGGCCATCAGGCTGCTAAACGAACAATGAATGAACACTACACAACAACAACCACCAAACGCACATAGCACACACATCCACACGCACACACTCACTTTAAACAAACACACTGTAGCACCCACTCCACACACTTATAGCACACACCCACTTTAAACAAACACACTGTAGCACCCACTCCCCACACTTTATATTTATGGATGAAGGATTGCACTACAACTCGTACACCTTACTGTAAATTGTACCTAAAATTGTACCTCATCCCATTTCTGCTTTGCACTAGATAGTACTGTACATTAGTACACTGCATAGTATTGTGTATTGTATATTATATGGTAACTCAGAACATTGTACATATGTCTATACCGAACACTGTGACCTCATTTTCTTCTTCTAAATTCATGCTATATTATGTTATTATGTTATTTGATACTATCTTGTCTAGCACAGTCTCTGGAGCGTAACAGTAAGAAGCATTTTGTATGAAAGTATTCTGTACTTCTGTATGACAACTATTAAAGAACTTGAACTTGAACTTGAACTAGTATCCAGCTGCAGAACGGCAGACCAGCCACACTCTCAGACCCAAATATATTATAATTTTTTTGTATTTATATATTTTTTTTAATCCCAATTTCTCACATTACATTCACCCTGAATGTTGACGTTATCCAGGTGAAAAGTTAACTTCATAAATCATTTGATGTATAATTAAATCAAAGGAAATGCGTTTGGGTCTGAGAGTGTGGCTGGTCCGCCGTTCTGCAGCAGGATACTATTGGTTTGTTTTGGCAAAATTCTTCTGCTCTGTGTGACAATAAATAAATGAATGATGATATGCAATTTAAAACCAAAACTAAGGCCTCAGTATGAGTTTAAGACGTGAACATGGTCATGTTTGTTGAATAAAAATAAAAATAAAAAAAATATTAATTATAAATTTTTTTGATCGGATCGGGAAATATCGGGATCGGATCGGGAGCAAAAAAACGTGATCGGGACATCCCTTGTCATCAGACCTTTGTACATGACATGGGGGCTCGTTAGTTGGCACAATTGTATAGTTCCTTGTTTTTTATGTGTGGACTTGTCGATTGGAGCATGTCAGGTAGGTTGCGTTTTTTCATTGGTAAGTTATATTATTATGTATCCATTTTCCGTGCTGCACATTTTGAATGATGTAAACCGTTCTTGTATGTGATGCTCTTAACCAATCTGTTTTCTGCCACATAGGTAAAGGGTGGATCACCTGCTTGGTTAGGGGGAGGGGGGCGACGCGTCGTGTAACCCGGTGGAGTGCGCAATGAAATCGGTAAGCGACTGAAGTTATGTGTAGTCCTCATCCCGCTAGGGGAGCAGTTTAGACGGGGTAATTACTGTTACCCAGGTGATCCTAGTTAGGTGGTTAGGACCAACATTTATGGTTTTTCATGAATGTTAGATGTGGACATTAAATCGAATTGGTTAGGTTGTTATACTACAGAATGTGGCTGTTAAGTGTTGCGCACGGACATTGTTGAGTACTGTAGGTGAGTGGTTATTTTGTAGGGCTTATTGAAGTCTGATTTGTTGGGTAGTATTGTGTGTTGCTACGGGAGTGTACTTTCTTTCATAACTGTATTCTGTGGTAGAGAGAGCTATGGAGGTTTGTGATCAGGATGTTGGTGTGTCGGATCCTGAGAGTGTTGACTCTGCACTAGGTTCAGACCATGGTTCTACTGCTTCTTCTGGTAAATTGAGCGCATGCTTTAAGCTGCGTTTATTCCATCTCCAGATGGAGGAGAGGGAGAGAGACAGAGAATAGAGAAGGGAGGTGAGAGACAAGGAGGAGAGAGACAGAGAGAGGGACAGAGAGGAGAAGGCGGCTGATAGGGAATTTCAATTGGCGATGAGGAAACTAGAGTTGGAGTGTAGTGACGCTAGATGTAGCGCCATTTCATCTCCAGTACTTTCCGACTCCCAGGCAGCCTTTGATATTAGCCAGCATATGTCCTTGGTTCCCCTCTTTCATGAGTCAAAAGTGGAGTTGTTTTTTACTGTATTTGAACGCATCGCGCAGGCTCTGCGTTGGCCAGTGGGCATGTGGGCAATTCTGTTGCAGTCCAGGCTCACGGGGAAGGCGCAAGAAGCACATGCCGCGTTGTCAGTGGATGACAGCTTAAACTATGAGCGTGTGAAAAGTGCTGTCTTGCGTGTGTACGAACTAGTACCAGAAGCATACAGGCAGCGTTTTCGCAACCTCCGTAAGTCTCCTTCCCAAACCCATGTTGATTTCTCCAGGGAGGAGAGAATTAATTTTGATCGGTGGTGTTCTACGTGAGGTAGAGGACTTTATATCATTGAGTGAATTGGTGCTCATGGAGCAGTTCAAAGCCTGCATGCCAGACCGAACTGTGAACTATTTAAATGAGCAGAGGGTGTCAACACTCCGACAAGCTGCGATTTTGGCAGATGAGTTTGTATTGTCACACAAACATGTTTCTGTACGTCCTGATGTATGTGTTGGAGGCGGCTCATTCACTCCTCGTGAGTCAGCGTTTCGGCCACGCTCACCGCCGTCTAAGAGACCAGTGGTGGTGTGTAATTATTGTAAGAAGACAGGCCATATGGTAAAAGGATGTCATACGCTGAGGAAGCGACAGGAGAAAAAAGGGTCAGCCCAAAAACCAAAAGGTGTGGGGTTGATTGGTACAGTGTCATGTCCTGACCAGAATAGCTCTCTGGTGAAGCCGGATAGCTGTTTTAAACCCTTTTTGTTTGATGGTTATGTGTCACTATCGGGTGACGTTTGTGACCGATGAAGGGTGAGAATACTCCATGATACAGGAGGTTCTCAGTCATTCATCCTGGCTGATGTCTTACCGTTGAATGAACACTCTTACTGTAAATCTAGTGTGATGGTGAGAGGTATTGAAATGGGGTGTATGCGCGCACCTTTGCATAAGGTGCATGTACAGTCAGATCTGATCACAGGTTGTTTTCCTGTCGCCGTTCGCCCATGTTTCCCTGTGGAGGGGGTTGATTTTATCATGGGGAACGATATCGCTGGGGGAAGAGTAATCCCTGTGTTGGAGGTTGAAAGCGCTCCATTGACTGACTTGATGAATTGATTAATAATCACCCCAATGTTTTTTCTACTTGTGCTGTCACCAGGGCACAGGAGAGGAAGCAAACTCAAGTTTTGACGTTGAGTGACTCTGTCTGTGGCGAGGCTCTCGCTGAGGACAGGTAACCATCTAGTGGCGAGATGGAAAAGGTTGCTGTAAGTAGCGTTCAGGGGAAGCTGGTAATTCCCAAATTCGCTGACGTGCCACTACCACTGACTTGTCAAGCATTGATCGATGCTCAGCAAAGTGTTTCCTCCCTATCAAACTGTTTTGCGGCAGTGGCCAGTGCTACTGCTAATAGGAAGCGGACCTTTGTGATAGAGGAGGGGGGTGTTGATACGCACCTGGGTAGCTAGACCAGGTGTAGCAGACTTGAAGTGTGGAGAAGACTGGAATACAGAGCACCAAATTGTGTTGCCAATGGTATGTAGACATCACATGTTATTGTTGGCACATGAACATGTGTGGTGTGGCCATTTAGGTATTGCTAAAACTTGTGACAGAATCCTGCAGAAATTTTTTTGGCCCGGTCTGAAGACCAACGTGGTAAATTTTGTTGGTACTTGTAGTACATGTCAAATAGTGGGGAAGCGAAATCAGGGGGTGCCTCCAGCTCCCCTGCACTCCATTCCTGACATGGGGGAACCTTTTCAACATGTAATCATTGACTGTGTGGGTCCCCTGCCTAAAACAAGAGCAGGAAATCAATACATGTTGACAATTATGTGTGGTTCCACCCGTTTCCCAGAGGCGATACCTCTGAGGAAAATTACTGTTCCGGCCGTTACCAAAGTTCTAATTTGAGTGACACCATTTTGGGTCCTTGTGACGTACCTGGGTACGTGGGTTGGTCATTACCATTATTACTGTATTTATGACACCATCTGAACATCAGGTTAGTATATTTAATGTGTTATGCTTTGTATGTGATGTGTGTGTGTCTGTGCATGATGGCTAATGCTGTCTCTTCTTCTCTTCCTGCCAGGTGCCGCCCGTCCCTCACTGAAGAGTGCTGATTGCCTAATGAGTGACAGCTGATGGCAATCACCTCGAGAGGGGCGGGTGGACAAATACCTGACAGCACACACACATTGGGGCGCCTCATTCTGTCAATTGCCAATGACCAGAGTGGAGTGAGCTTGCCATTGTTTTCCACTGTTGTGTGGGATATATATATTGTTGGCCACTTAGGATTCATCCTACACTGTGAGCTGCATGGTTAGAGTGGTGTTTCTTTGTTTATCCAGGTGAGCTTGTACCTTTAAGTATATATATGTAGATATTGTTGGCCTTTTTAGATTCATCCTACACTGTGAGCTACATGGTTAGAGTGGTGTTTCTTTGTATAGCCCTAATTATCTTATTGCTGGGTGGTTCCCAGATTGCCAACCACGTGGCATGTGGTTGTGTGTTTAGTGTTTGACTTGTTTATTATTATACTTACCTTGTTTGTTCTCCCATTTACCCTTCTCCCTGTTCGTTAATTGTTTGTGGGTTGTTTTTTCCCTTTGTTGCCTATTTAAATATCAGTGGGGGTTTCAATCCCTACCCTGCATAATAAATATAATTTACTATTTTTGGAACAACGTCTTGTGTTTATTATTACCTACCTGCCCGGGACTGTTTTGAAAGCATTTACTGAGAGAGGCTGTTTTTGCTCGTGTGCAGCCGGCTCCAGTTATTATTCTGTGTGGTCCTTAGACCTTTGTACATGACAGTCCTGTTGATGTTATTTTTACTGACACCATTTTGGATCCTGACCATGTTATTTTTTGTGACGCCATTTTGGATGGTGATCCAAGTGCTTTTGTGACCGATGTGTTGCTATGTTCCAGGGACGGTGAGGACGTACCTGAGGCGGTACATCCTGCTCTGGATGTTCGTGCATCGCAGTCTCCTGTACAGCTAACATGGGTAGAACCCTCAGTGCGGTCTCCTGTACTGACGGTGCAGGGAGGGAAGGAGATGGGCGCTGTGATGGTACCAGGGAAATGTGCTGATTTTTGTCTCCCTGTTTGCTGTCCTGCGCGATGAGTACATTTTTTTTCAAGGAAATGATTCCAGTTTGCTGTCTCCTTTTGACAGGTCGGTATCGGTGGAGCGGCCTGTTAAAGTAAATTTTTGTGGTCGGTGTCGGTGGAGCGGCCTGTTAAAGTAAATTTTGTTGTTTTTTTCACAACATTCGGTTTACCAAAAATAGTACAGACTGCCCAAATGACAGAACCTTTAATCAATCGTTGCAGGCCTTGGGTGTCACTCATACAGTGTCTAGTGCTTATAATCCTGAGTCACAGGGGGCACTAGAGTGCTGGCACCAGACACTGAAGGAAATGCTAAAGAAATACTGTGCTGATACAGGTTGTGGTTGGGATGAGGGTGTGCCTTTTGTACTGTTTGCTATTAGGGGTGCTAAACAGGAGTCACTTGGGTTTACCCCTGCAGAGCTAGTGTTTGGTCACAGTGTGCGTGGTCCATTAACAATGCTCAGAGAGAAGATGTTGTCTGGTTCTTCTAAGTCAAGTATGTTTGTTTTTGTCTCCCAGAGTACTGAGCGTCTCCACTGTGCGTCCTCGTTGGCTAAGGAAGCCCTCGCTTCTGCCCAGGGGGAAATGAAGGATATAGGATCCTGTGGAGAGAAAAGTGTCAGACACTACTTATGTGATATGTACGCCCGAGAGGCGCAGGAAGACACGTTTGTGTCATATCAACATGTTAAAGAAGAATCTCACCCGGGCTGGTGGGAGCCCGAATCACAGGGTAATGATGTAGGACAACTGTTATTGTTAAACCCAATGATGTTGTCTGATGTGCTTTCCAGAACGACCATCCTGGAGCACGGTGTTCGTGTTGGGAGTGCGAACCCCATTAAGCAATATGCATATCTGTGTCCATCATTCCCGTTGTCCAGGATGGGCCCGTCATCAGCCTCCACGTTCCGACGGCTGATGCGTCTGGTGTTGGGAGATGTGCCTAAGGGCAATGTATGTGTTTTGGGTGATGTAGTGGTCGACCGTGTGGGCCCAGAGCAGGGGCGTGCACCTGTATAGCCTATGTGGAGGTGATGTGTGGCCTATGTGGAGGTGATGTGTGGCCTATGTGGAGGTGATGTGTGGCCTATGTGAATGTGATGTATGGCCTATGTGGAGGTGATGTAGCCCATATGGTGGGTGATTTTGTGGTGGAGGTGATGGATTGAGGGAAAAATTATTATTATTATTATTTTGTTGTTGTATCTGTTCTCCCAGGTATGTGGTACTAATCTGATGTTGGGTAATAAGTAATAATGTTTTGCTAACCCTACAGGTTCACTTTTATGGGGGGAGGTGTGACATACATGAGTACTGTACGTGGGTTGGTCATTACCATTATTACTGTATTTATGACACCATCTGAACATCAGGTTAGTATATGTAAGTGTTATGTTTTGTATGTGATGTGTGTGTGCCATGGTAGCTAACGCTGTACCTTTTCTTTCTCTGGCAGGTGCCGCCCGTCCCTACACTGAAGAGTGCTGATTGCCTGATGAGTGGCAGCTGACGGCAATCGCCTCGAGAGGGGCGGGTGGATAAATACCCGACAGCACACACACATTCGGGCGGCGGGCACCTCTCTGTGTCAGTTACCAGTGACCAGGGTGTTGGAGGTTGCCACTGTTCTGCCATTTACCACTGTGTGTGGACAATTATATATTGTGTTGGCCTTTGTGTGTTCCACTTCCACTGTTAGGTGGTAAGCCCATTTGGTTCACACTGTTGTTTTTGTTACTGTAGCTTCACTGTATTGTATTGCTGGTGTGCTTACCATGTAAGCTTGGTTGTGTCTTGTGGCACCAGTTATCTGTACTGCCTAATTATCTGTGTGTTGGCTGGGTGATTTCCCCCCAGTTTCTCCCTACCCAGTGGGGGTTTAGTTGTGTCTTAGGACACTTCTGTTTGCTTAGGGTTTAATTACCCCTTTATTTAGTGTTTGTCTCATCATATTCTTGTTTGTTTCTCCCCTTACCCTTTTCCCTGTATGTCTTGTGGGTTTAATTCCCCTCTTTTACTATAATAAATATAATTTACCTTTGGAAAACGCTGTATTGTTTCTTGCCTGCCGGGACCAGTGCTTAAAGCACATACTGGACGGGCTGGTTTTCATGTACAGCCCGCTCCAGCTATATTTTATATGGTCATCAGACCTTTGTACATGACACAGCCCTAGATAGACCTGCTCTATAGCAGCCCTAGAGAAACCTTCTCTATAGCAGGGCTTGGAACTCATGGATGTGGGAGACCAACTCTGTGGGTAAACTAGAAACTCCAGTCAGATGGTCAGAGTCCCCAGTGATCATCTCCAATATATTAATAGAATGATTCTGTTCAATTCCCTCTAGTTTCAAGCAACTTGTTTCAATCAGACAAGCTTACTATAATTGATACAATGAATTTCAATCAAGAACATGTACAGTATATCATTTGGTTGTATCATTTAATTTGAGTAAACCAAGCTTGTGTTGGTGGGTTTACCCCCCACTGCGTATACCTTTCAGTTGCCATGAGTCAGACATTTGTGACATAAACAGTGTTGCGTTCCTCATATCAACACTGGTTGCACGCACGCTAATGACGCCACGTGCACGCGCGCTCCCGCGCATGCGCATAAATGTTCCCTCGCATAAGGACAGACTAAAGACAGTGCCTAATTGCCTCTACGAATGGAATGTAACACCTGACGGCGCTATTGATATGCAAAGTAGCCAGGTGGGTCCTGCGAGTTGGCGCATCAGTCGAGTGCAGCGCATTCCTGTGTGCACGCGCTTCTGCTCACACAACTTTGGTTGCAACCCCGTCCCATGAGCAACGCATCACTGGACATAAAACATGTGACATAATCTTCTCGGGAGACGTGGCTTTGTGGATGTCTCACAACTAAAACAAACGGGGTTATATCACAGAGTGAGTGTGTGTGTGTTGGTGCGCACAGCT